>NW_019028958.1:0-170703 GCF_002102565.1 Kockovaella imperatae
TACAAGCTGCATCGATCACTGCTGACAAATGTAGAAAACTGCAACAAGGACAACTTCCCCCTCGTATTCTCAGACGTTGAGCTGGTCATTCGTGAAACTCCAGAGAACCTGGACTTTATCGAGCGATTCATCCCAAAGCTTGAATGGAATGCGCTGGTGGACACGGCTAGATCAGTGAGAAAAGCTTACAGAACTGAGCTGACCCGGCAACTAGCTCGGGGACACCAGCTTGCCCGAGGAACAACCGGAAATGTTGTCTGAGGAGTTCCTGAAAGCCTTACATCATGTGCTTATGGAGGTGGGTCGGCTGGCAGCTACTGGGATCTGACTCATGCTCGTGGGAATTAGATGCACGTTGAAGAGGGCAAAATGATATGTCAGGGTTGTGGTCACATCTATCCTATAGCAAATGGCATTCCGAATATGGTGAGTCCCCTGAGGCGGATCTTGCGTCTGACCTTGGTATAGCTTCTGGCAGAACATGAAATCGGGCGATGATCCGCAATCGCAATTTACTGTTGTAACATATGCATCTTGTCATCTCCATCCTCTCCCTCCAGCTCCGCCGCCTCCATATACCTGATCTGGCCCATGGTTTCCATACCTCTGCCCTGGGCCTTGCCCATGACCAGGAGGCGGGCCATGCCCATACGGCCCGGACGCCGGCGGAGGCGGCCTCTGCCCCTGGTCAGGACCCCGATTGTAAACACCAGGCCCGCCTCCTCCTGATCCCGGGTCTTGCCGACCAGGACCTCCGCCTCTTCCACCGTAGCCGCCGGATCCAGGACCATACGCATTTTGAGGCGGTCCATATCTGTTCGAGGCCGGAGGCGGCCCGTATCCTCTAGGTCCACGGGGATCATTGAAAGGTGGCATAGCACCAGAGGAAGGAAGTGGCGCGGCCATAGGATCAGGTACCCAGGATCGTGCAGGTGGACCTTGGGGTGCTGAGCCTGACACGTTTCTCGGCGCACCAAACCCAGGCAGAGAAGAGGGCCCGTCCCCGGGTTTGGCCCCGAAATTTGGAGACGTCGAGCGATCCTCCCGGTGCCCATTGCCCAAACCTGGTAATCCAGGTGGAGCCTTCTCCTCCTCTTTCGCCTCGAAGTTCCACTTTGATTTTGAATTGGCTCGCTCGCCTTCCATCTTTAGACCTAGAGCTTTCTCCTCGCCCACGTGCCATCTGTCTGACTCTTGACCACCTTGGGGCCTTGCACGACACCAGAACCGTGTCGTAAAGTCTTTCGATCCCGAGCAAAGCAGATGTCCTAGAGGATGGAAGGCTAAGCTGAAGACGGAATCCTCGTGTGCAGCTTGCATAGTCGTTATGGGGTCCGCTGGATTTGGAGCTAATAGGGACCAATACATTATGACGCCGGCAGAGTCCCCTGAAACCAGGAGATCGTGGTGGATCGGATGCCACTCGAGGCCTGAAGTCAGCTGTGATGGTCGAAAGTCCACTCACAGTGGATCTCCTTCCCGTGACCCTTCATCACGTCCAGCTCTCTGAACGTCCGGATGTCAAATAATCTGATCAGACCATCTCCGCCTGCAGTAGCGACATAATGGCCGTTCGGACTCCAGTTGCACGAGTTGATGACGGCTTTATGTGAATGTCTGAAGCTCAGCGCAACATCTCCAAGCTCGACTCACAATGTACTCAAGTCTCTCCCAGTACGAGGATCCCAGAATTTGACCAACATATCCTTACTTCCACTGACCACGAGGCCTTTGCTCGGATGCCAAGAGACGCATCTGACATCCCATCCATGTCCTACTCGATGAGCTGGTACCAAACCATTGGCTTACCGTTCAAAGCCCTCTCCTCTTTCGCTTCTCTGTAATTCCAGATCTTGACCAGACCATCATCTCCTCCAGTCACGAACCGCTCATCGTTCGGACTCCAGTCTATCCCATGACAGGCCTCTCGATGGCCTTGGAAGCCATGGATGTTGGTGAGTTGAGGGGTGAAGTATTTGATCCCTCCCAGTTTGTCGACCGATACGAGTGATTGTCCATTATGTGAATACGCTAGCGCCCGTATGGAATCGTCGTGTACTTGCGTGATAGACTCGTAGTTGAAAGAAGATCCATTCCACAGTGTGAATTGGCCTTTGTCATTGCCAGTCAGCAGACGCCGAGCGTCTGGTGTCCACTACGAGCGAGTCAGGTACAGGAAAGATCATTTACTCACCTTGACTACGCGCGTTGGGGACCGCTCCTTGTTGATGGATGTGTGCACAAAATGGTCACAGACAGATGTGGAGGAGTTGAGACGGTGAGCTTCAGGTGATAAAAGCTGTGGGATCAGCGCAGTTCCCGGCGGAGATACTCACCCCAACTATGTCAGAGGGACTGGGATGTATGGGGGGCAGGTAGTTCAGCCCTCTCAATTTGACGGTCTGCACGTCAGTCCTTTGATCCGTCTGATTTTGACTCACCTGGCGCCATTTCAATACCCCTCCAGAATAATCTACTGTCCGTCTAGGCTTGTACCTCTTTGCCCTCGAATCGTTGCTCAGCCTGGAGACTGCAGCTTGATACGCCGCTTGTTCCTGAACCTCTTCATTGTCCGGATGGTTTGGTTCAAGGTAGCGTGAAGGTTTCCAAAGATCTGGGCCACGCGATGGACCAGCAGCGGCCATTGCAACGACGCGAAACCGCCTGGTCGAGGCCAGCACTCAGAGCAGGATGATGTCTGGATATTGAGATTGCAGGCTCGACCGACCCGAGCCAAAATATTTGGATTACCCGCCAAAATGCTGCTGCGCAGGAGATCATTTGCATTTCTACCTTGAACATCCTTCGATTCTTCTCGCAGAAGGGTTACAAACACCTCGGTTGGGCATCGGAGAGGTGGAACCTGATCCGATCCTCATACATCTGGAGACTATGGTGCACTAGCTGGCCAGTCATATAACCCTCTTGTGCGCCTGAAAAAAATTTGTCAACATCTCATGGACACACATTTCGGTCATTACTGATATCCTGGCCGGAACATGGTGTACGATCCTGTGCGCGATAGAGTGGTCCAGTCTCCCCTTGAGGCCTCAGGGTCTGAGCAAGAGTCCTGGAGGAAGTCGGCTACGCCAGTGGATGACCGATATGGACGAGAAACTGAGCCCAGATCCTATCCACCTTCATTCCAACATGAACATTCACCCCCAGGCACGTACCCAGTCTCTCGGTCAACCTCTGGAGGTCTGAGAGGTCTTTTGCATGATGATGATCGAGCTATTCGACCAGGCAGCGGCAACGGACGTGTCTCGTCAGGTACATTCGAGGACCAAGGCTCCTTTGGGCATCATCAATCTCAAGCTGCGGGCTATCATGCAGTACCACCTTCTCAAGGACGCGCTTCCATTCATGGTCTATTGAACTCGACACCCCTTGCTCCCCCCATCTCACATTCCAGCTCTGCATCCTCTCATCGCACGTCTTCGCCCTCAAACAATTCGCCTGCGACAGGCACACGGCATCGACAAGACAATGCTTCAATGGTCCCGGTGACACCGCTATCTGCCAATCCTCGATTTCAGTCTCCGTATGCCTCCGTCAGTCCTGCATCGGCATACATCCCACTTCCACCAGATACTCAGTTCGCGGTCCCAGATCACCTCCCTGGACCCTCGCGTCGCAGTTTAACCATGGACCCCTACGGACATCGAAGCACTCCTCATACCGTCATGTATCGATCTCCTTCGACATCCGAGTCACCTCGAGGCCTGCCCCAACCTCTTCCTTACTCAAGACCAACTTCCTCATCCAGTCAGAGCTTCTCTCATCCTTCTTCATTGCATGGGCAACACGACTCGCCTCATCGCACAGCCCGGATTCTCTCAGAGGATTTCAATCAGCCTCGAGGTCCTGGTCCCAATCGAAGGGAAACGATGCCAGCCATCCCCGTCACTTCATACTCGCCCTCGCGACCGGCCATGAGTGAGCCGCCTCGGTCTCCTTCGCCGCTACGGACCGCGCCATATGATCCGTACCGTTTCGGTGAACCGACGACGGTGTCACTTCAACCTATCACATCTGAAGAAGTCGCTCACTTGCGCCTTCTCGCCGTTGAGAACAATCCACTGAGACGAAAGAAGCGCAAACCTCTACCTTCATGGTCTGGCCCCTCACCGAGCTCACGGGTGCCATCCGAGACCGACATATCATACTTCCCACCTCAAAGCGGAGAGCTACGCCGATCAACATCGAGGCTGTCCATCACTCCTGGGCCCGGATATCCACCTGCTAGTGATGGTGCACCTACTCCTACCGAGCGGAATGGTAAATCTCAGAGCCTGAAACGATCTGCCAGCGACATGGCTCAAGAACACGATACGTCGAGACGGAAAGTTAGTGACAGCCACTATGTGGGAAACGCAGCACAGGTTGCGGATCACTGTGAGTCGCTACAGTCGTACAATGCTGACGAACAGACAATGCCAGACCAGATGTGGGCGTCCAAAATCGGGAACTGTCACCGATCATCGGCCTGAAAAAGTTTAACAACTGGATCAAATCCGTCCTGGTCGGTCTTTTCACCCATCGTCCAAGGGGAGGGCCTGGCGCCAAGGTCCTAGATATTGGCTGCGGAAAAGGCGGAGATCTCCAGAAATGGAAACAGGCGAGAATCCAACTATATGTTGGGATGGGTGAGTCCTTCGGCCGCAGCCCGATCTGAACGACAACAGACATTGCGGCGACATCTATCGACCAAGCTCGGGATCGCTTCAATCGACTCAACAGGCCTGGCTTTGACGCATTCTTCTTCGCCCACGATTGCTATTCGGTGAGTGTTCCGCCAAGTCGACTCCGCTAACATTTCAAGCAATCCATCAAAGATGCTCTGCCTGGTTACCTGGCCAATAAGGACATGTACGACAATGTGTCAATGCAATTCTGCATGCACTATGCCTTCGAGTCGGCTTCAAAGGCGAGAATGATGATTGAGAACGTGTCAAGATATCTCAGACCAGGAGGGAAATTTATTGGCACTGTGCCGGACTCTGAGCTCTTACTGTGAGTGCCACTCACAATGTCATGGCTGAAAGTCCAGGGATCGTCTCAAGGCTATACCCGAGGATGAAGATTTGAGATTCGGAAACGGATGCTATTCTGTTCAATTCGAGGAACGGAGACACAAGGGACTCTATGGCCACGCATATCACTTTTACCTCGAAGATGCGGTAGACGATGTCCCAGAGTACATTGTGGACTGGGAGAATTTCGTTTCGTGAGTCGCAGCCCCTTGAGCATTTCGGTCCTGACCGCCATCGAGTCTGGCGAGCGAGTATCGACTAAAGCTCATATACAAAAAGAGCTTCCACGAGATCCTCCAAGAAGAGAAGGATTCGCGAGATTTTGGGCCTCTTTTGGGCAAAATGGGCGTCATCAACCCCGAAGACGGCTCGAGTCAGATGGATGGTGACCAATGGGAGGCAGCGAGTGAGTTGACCTATCGGACAATGGAGCTGACGAGTCAGACCTGTATATGGCATTTGCATTCGAAAAGTCATAGAAAGTGAGAGAGCTAAGGTGGACGGTAGCATGTCGTATAATGGCGGGAATAAAATCCAGTTGTACACATGAAGAGGAGATGCATCTTGGAACAAAGCGCGATTCCACACATGACGCTGCTACAGTGATGAGACGACTTTTTGTGATACACGCGTATCCCTATGCTAGCTCGGCGTTGACAGATCTCGCCTCTCCCATACCTGAATGACAGTCTCTCCAAGGAAAACCATCTCTTTCCTGACTTCCTCGACTCTAAGGTCCTGCATTTCAAACCACTTTTCGCCGTCCGCGCCCCCTCGTCCTGCTCTCTGATGGATTTTCCACGACGTCATACCTTCTTCGTCTTTCGTCCGAGATGGTTTGCTGACCCCTGGACCTGTTCCAGCTGAAGATGTCGTCGCAACAGTGGAGTCTAGAGTGACGTTTGAAAGCAAGTCATATATGGTGTGCATCGGCGAGGATGGTTTCGGATCGACATCTGGGCTCATCAGTACGGAATATGGCAAGAGAAGAACTCACAATCCACCACATCGACGCCCCGAAGAGGGAAATTGACAATGGTCGGGTTTTTCTCTTCTACAAAGTTGTTCTTTGTGAAGCGCTTGATGTGAAGGATCAGATACGGCGGTAGGGCCGTCAAGTGATGTCGCTTCAATGTCGGTCCAAATTCCTGGGTGGTTTTGCCGTCGAATTTGGCGAGGATAGCGGACAAGGGAACTTGAGGAATGATCTTTTTCTCATTCAGATCGGTGAATAGGGGTGTAGCTGGGAGATCGAGGGCTAAGAATAGGAATGGAGATGAAACGACTTGGATCTCTGCGGAATGATCAGCCACGGTGGGATTGGGTGTCAACTCACCTCGACCAATGTCGAATATTGGCCTCGCATGATCCTTATGGATAATGACCTGTTGCGTCTCGATCTGCACCTTGCCCTGAAATGTAGAGTAGATAACACTTGAATTCCTCTTCTTCGAGCCTCCCAGATCCCTATGCAGAGTGTTCACCAGCCAACCCAGGAACTCGACCGGATCTCCTTGCTCTGTCATCTTGAATTTGCCATTACTTCTTTTGGCGACTTCCTGTAGGAACTCGTGCGGACTAATCTGAGCTTTGAACAATCTGGGATTCCATAAGCGCTTGGCCAAAGTCGCTAACCGCTTGACGAGCTCGGTAGGTCGAGCTTGCTCCTGGAGCTGAGGGGTGTTTGGATCTAGGAGGAATTGCCTAACGGGAGGGATGTGCAGGATGAGTTGCAGGATTACATTGAGATAGTCGTTGGCCTTGACGTTATTCAGACCGATGTAGCCTGGATAGTAGGCTGCCCCGTCTAGAGTATAAGATGGCGGCGGCAGGTTGGAAAGAGCGGGTAGGGCGGCGGATTTGTACTGAGGATTGAGGACACGGAGAATGTCGTTAAGAGATGGGTCGGAGACGGGGTATCCTTCAGGCAAAACGTAAAACTGGATTGTGAGCTCAAGGCGGGGGAGCCAAGCTCACCTTTTCCGTCTCCAAGTTCAGCCATACGCGATGGTTCTGATCCACTGCGTGCCGATAGGCCCAACTGCCTCTGCCTCTCCCTTGGAAATATTTGCCGCATACCAGACAAGCGTAGACGTTGATATTGCTCAAAGATTTCGAACATAATCTTTCAAAGTCAAAGTCTAGGTTGGAACGAGATACCTGGATAGGTCAGCACGACTGGGCGAAGAAACACTTACCGTATCCAGATACAGGTCTCGACGAGAAAGGTCCTCGGGTTCAGGCCTCGACTCTTCTTCCTCATCACTACTATCATCGATAGCTGAGCTTTCGGCTCCCGGTGGTAGCGGCGCAGTCGTCGACGGAGGTGGAGGCTGTTTTGACGAGCCATTGGCGCCATTGGCGTGTAAGCGACCGTTGGAAGACGAAGAAGAGGGTGAAGGAGGCAGAGTGGTGAACGTCTTGTCAGTGTCCAGACGAGCTCTTTTGGCGGCGGGTGGTGAGGTAGGTGGGGAGCGCATAGGCGAAGACTGAAGAGTGGTCATGATCAGTGTTGTATGTCCAGAGGTATGTATCGCAGTCTGCTCCGCCAACCGTCGTTTTGAGACTTGAATGACGAGAGTGCAGGTGTCGCCCGCTATGGGACAATCCGGACAATGGATGAAGTGGCTTTTGTTGGCGGGTAGAACCTTTGTCCGCTGCTGTCCTATGGTTCCATAGAAGTCAAAGCTACTGCTGTAGCTTGTAGGCGCCCGTCAAATCCGTCGCTGCGTCTTATATCCTCTCGCGCTGTCGATGTCTATGCTCTCATACGCCTCAAGCAAGTCACCGTCGTGCTACAGTATCACAAATCCCAGCTGGTGAATGCCAGGAAAATATCCACGTCATAAAATCCCGACGAAACTTTTGTTATTCCGAGCTTGTCTTTGGGTCTTGTTTCTTTCTTATATTCAGGCGATAGGTGAGTTAAAGCTGCCGTCCACCACGAGATAGACGAGATCCACTGACATCGTTCCACAGTCACTTTGCTAGTCTTTTCACCCCGCTGAGAAGACTGAGTCGCTATCCCATAAGCTCTTTTCCCACAAACTTTCACTTGTTGAAACTTTCAAAATGGACTACAAAGAGGACGTTGAAAAGTCTGGGGCCGGTGCCGCCAAGATCCACAAGATCAGAATCACCTTGACTTCTCGAAATGTCAAGCCCCTCGAGAAGTGTGAGTGCGGCGTGTGACTCAACATCCTTGGTCCCTGACATTTTGTCCAGTCTGTACCGATTTGATCAACCGAGCCAAGGACAAGGAACTCCGAGTCAAGGGACCCGTCCGACTCCCTACCAAGCACTTGAAGCACACCACCCGAAAGACGTGAGTTGTGGTGAGAGCTGGTGCAAGAGGATCGGTTCTGACGGTGCTGTAGTCCTTGTGGTGAAGGATCCAAGACTTGGGACCGATACGAGATGAGAATTCACAAGCGACTCATCGACCTCAACTCGTCAGCCGATGTCGTCAAGCAGATCGTGGGTAATCTATGGTCGTTTTGAGGATAGCTGCTGACAATCCGCACAGACCTCTATCGCGCTTGAACCCGGTGTTGAGGTTGAAGTCACCATTGCTGGTGTGAGTGCAAAGACAGTGACCCAAGGATTTGGCTGACCGTGTTGCAGTAAGCACCTCTTGGGACTTTTCTTCGTCTGTAGTCGGCTTCTGTAGTCGGCTTCTGTCATGTTCATGCATGCTGTTGCCGCCCTAATCTGTCTGTTACTGGCATGCTGGGGAGATGTTGATTGCACCGCGCTTCGGACCATTATGTATCAGGTGCACTGTTACCTGCACGGGCGGAAATGTAAAGGTCGGACAGACTGGGATGCAGTTGCCGTCCACAGGTGATTCGCTACTGGACCGGCCCCCACCTGAAGTGCAAAGATGTGCATTCCCCCTTTCGGGACCCAACTTCCCCACTTGTACTGATCACTTGATGTCAACTACAGAACAACCTGTGCAAGTCGAGGCAACACGTGCCAATGAAAGGCATGAGATCGTTCGTCTGGAAGTACAGACGGTCCAATCTATAGCGCGCGGTGGTTGGAGCCAAGTGACTCTTGTAGATGCGAAGTGGGGATCCGGACCGAATGTTGTCGTCCAGAGACTTGTTCGGAAGAGAGCAAGGCAGCCTGTCGCATTCAAGGTAAAAGAGGGCTTTTGGTGCATGCGCTCACCCGTGCCTCTCTAGCACCGAGAGCTAGAGGTTCATCAGGATTTGAAACACCCCAACATTGTCAAAGTCGAAGGATGGTGGTACGAGATGGCCGCCGACCATGAAGCCGAGCACGGCGAGGTGGGGGAGCCCAAGCGAAAACCTGGAATGCTGACGGGCACTATAAGAACGTTCGATACCTGAACCTCCTGCTCAGCCCCTATTGCCCTCAAACTCTCAATGATGTCAAAGGTGAACTGTCTGAACGACTCTTACTCCTGTTCGCACAGCAATTGTTCGGCGCCCTGGAGTATCTGCACGCCCCCGAACGATCTGTTGCTCATCGGGACCTCAAGGCCGAGAACATCCTGATACGAATAACAGCGGAGGCAGAAGGTCAAGGACACCTTCAAATGTATCTCTGTGATTTTGGGTGTGCGAAGAGAATTCTGCCTACTGAGCAGAACGGGGTGGAAGTAGGAGAGCCAAAAACGCGAGCTCGTGAGCTTCGGGCAACTCATACAACGCGCTGACAGACCTGTAGCTGAGATGCTCAGACAGAGTGGCTTTGGCACGTACACGACAGCCGTCGACATATACGCAGCTGGCCTCTTGCTCTTCTATGCACTACTCGGTCGAGATCTCGTGCCAGCTCGACCAAATCAACAAGAGCAATTACTGGAATATGAACGGGTATTCGGACACGCTAAAACAGCGTCAGAGATAATCTCTCTCATCGAAGTAAGAACATGACTTTCTTGCGACATGCTGAGACATGCTGCAGTCCGAATCCGCACGCGACGCCAGGCCAACACCGAGCCAGTCCGTGCTCCAGCTACTGGCAGACGTTTTGACTCCCGACGTGAACGCCAGACCGGAAGCGCAGGAGCTCGTACGCCGGCTGAAAGGGCTTTAATAAACGGTGCGCAGCCATGGCGTCCGCACTTTTCAGTCAACTCAGCGTCGTAGTCCAACCCTGCTGCTGTCACTGATTTCTGATGATACCACCAAGGTCATGGAAGGGCTGTGGTAAGCGAGTCCTGAGATTGTCATGATCCATCAGCCCGGTAAGGAGTAGATATCCATGATGAAAAAGGTTGCCAATAAATGCGCCTTGCAAGACGACCAACGATGCAAGCGTCTGCCAGCAGAGTGGGATTATGCTACATTTTCGACATGTTTTGATGACTGCTGAGATACTCAACCCAATTCCCCATCTCTTGTATGGATATCTACGACACCCCTCACTCCATTCATGAGCTCCATCCCATATCCCAGTAGAGATCCATCTTTTCTCGGTGTGTAAGACTTGATCGACGGATCGTACGAGAGAATGAGCATTCCAGCCGAGACGAGGAAATCGAATATTCTGCCCGACTTGTTCACGTCGATTTTCATCATTTTCCTGTTGGGCTCATCAACACCGGCCTATAGAGTTGCACGTGGCGCGACTGACCTCGCGTCCCGGCGGCGTAGCTGCCCTTTGCGCCGCTCATTCTCTCTGATGTACATCTCTTTGATTGTGAGGTAAGGCTTGGGAAGGACACGAAGTGAGGAGCAGAGCGATTGCTCTTCGGTAGAGAGGAGATCCAACGATGCGGAATTGGCAAGGTTGAGTGGAGTGGCTGAAGAGTATTCAGTAGGTTTGCGGAAAAAAAAAAAAAGACTCACCTGGCTTGCGCGATGCAATCAGAGGGATGCGCGGGGTTGGTTCGCGACTGTCCATATGCTTTTTGGCGTCCACCGGCGGCGGTGTGCCATACGCTGCACCGTGGAGGAAGCGATGTTGGCCGGCGTTGGCACGCGCACCAGTAGGCATGACTTCGGGTCGAGTGGAATTGAGCGGTCGATAACCGGCCTGGATACGAGTCAATGACGGTGAAGGGGGTGTTCCTCACCCTTGCGACTTTGGCAGCGTCATAAGCTTCTGCCTCTGCGCCGGTCGTGATGCCCATCTTTCTGTATTCTTGCAGCTCGGTGATCCTCTTGCGAAGTTGGTGCTCGTCTGAAATGTTTCAGTCGGGAAACATCGTCAGTGCAACCCACAAATTATGCCCTCGATCAGTGTCTCGTAATCCTGAGCTGTCTGCAATTTCGCAAAGACCTTGTATCTCTGCACAAGCTCTCGTTCATCGCGAGCTCGCTTCTTATCCAGCGCTTGCAGCTACGTCATCAGCCTTGCGTCAAACGCTAGATGCCTCACCCTCTTGTGTTCCGTCAAGCCTCGGTCGAAGAGTAACTCCTTGGCCTCTTGACGCTTGTCCAGCTTGTTGAAGTATATATCCAGTAGCGCGAGCTTGATCTCTAATTCGTCCTCATCCTCCTCATCGTCGGCCGGGTCGGCTCGTCCCTTGCCCTTGCCATTGACGTCGGGCTTTGTAGGGGACGGTGAACCGCTCATCCGTGAGCTACTGGCCTCGGGCTGCTCTTCATCCCTCGGTTCCGACTTTACTCTGACAGGCTCTGGTTTGCCATTCTTCGAGACTGGCTTTTGGTCCTTGGCTTCCTTGTCACTTTCCTCATCTTCGTCCTCATCGTCCTCTTCCTCTATCGGCTCGGTGACCTTGGCAGCTGGCTGCTCATCCCCTCCGTACTTGTACACTAGCCTAAACTCGAGATCCTTGATCGCCATTTCTGCTTCATTGTCCACTTCGTGTTCAAATTCGAGACGTCCGGGCATGAAGCCAGACACTTCGTGATTGGTCGGGGCAGAAACCATGGGAGGACCGGCGGGAGGGAGGGCTAGGAAAATCAGCGATGTCGGTTCGGCAGCACTGACTCTGAGGTTTGCGAAGCTCCTCAATACGAGCCTTCTTGCGGTTCTGAAACTCGTCTGGATCGATGTCAAAGTTCTCGTGCATGGACTGAGAGCTCAGCATGCGACAAACTCCTTTGACTCACGGGCATGAACTCCCGTTTGACATATGGCCTATCCGAGTCAGGATCCGACTTTTGTTCCGCCTCGATATAGGTCGAGATATAATGCTTCTCGCATTCCTCCTTGGTCCGCGTTCCAACATGCGAAGCGACTTCGATCCAATTGCCCAGACCATGAATTATCAGACCCGAGATGAGCAGCAGCTCTTCGTCGGCTCCCCAGTCCTCTGTGAAGATCGGCCAAGAGTGTTGCTCCTATGTCTGGTAAGCAATCACTTCACATGGCGCGCTTGATGCACTCACGACGACCTTGTACTCATGCCATGGTTTGTGAGGATTGAACTCTTTGCCTTCACAAAAACAGTTCGGACAGATGTCTACATCTTCGCACCCTTTCGCAGCGCACTTGATTCGCACAGTCTGAGTGACATCGACACCACCTACATGTATGCGTCAACAAGGCAAAGTTTCCGCTTACCGGCAGATATACGTACAGCCATCACATGTCGCCTTGATACCCGGTTCAAGAGCTGATTAAACGTCAACGGCTGGACATGGAAGCGCTACGCACCTTTCCCCGAGCCGTTGGGATCTGATCTGACCCGACGGCTGGTCACGGTCATATCGCTGTGTCAAGTCCTCCTCCACCCAATCTCAGACTCGTGACGAAACGAGTCAAAGTAGGTATATGTCTCTCGGCTAAGACGCGAGACCGAAATATCGGAGGTTGATCATTCGCGTCGTGTAGATACAAGGATCTTGAGAGGAACGATGCAGGACCTTTTCGGGGTCGTGATGAGATCTGAACCTCTTCAAGACGCTCTAGCGATGACTTAAACTTAAAGGGGTCACAGAGCTCGTGTTGACCTCCACGGTCGTAGTGAGGTCAACGAAAACAATGGGTGGCGGGGCTAATTCCAATTCGGAATCAGGGTTGAAAATGAGTCCAAAGTGCTGATGGTCGTGTCCAGACCTTGGCTTCGGTTCCTGAGCGATGTGATCTGATCGCAATGTTGCTTTCGATACCTTCTGGAAGCGTATATCGGCTCGAGGACGACTCTATGCTATGCCTTCGGGCTCGCTCTTGTATGCTTCATCATTTCACCCCAGGGGTCAGGGATTCCAGAGGTATGAAAATTGATTCCGTCAGATAGCTTCGGCGATATCAAGAAACATCCAGATGTGGCACTCGTTCGTAGGCCTCAACCTCCATCTGGTGGAGGTCGGCCCCGCGATCCGCTAGTCACTGTCACTCAGTCTTTTGCATGGACTCATCTCATAGACTATGCCGGTATTCGACACGATCATCATTGGCGCCGGTTGGTCCGGCGCAGTCGCGGCCAAACATCTGAGCTCCAAGGGACGCAGCGTCCTCGTGCTCGAAGCCAGGGATAGAGTGGGAGGTCGTGCGGATACTTGGAAAGACGGCAATGTCAAAGTGGATGTTGGGTGTAGCTGGATCCACGGGTACAAGGAGGGCAACCCTGCTAGGAGCATTGCGGAAGAGCACGGAGTGGTGAGGGTACGAGAGAGGTGTCGATCTGATGTGTCTAGGCTACGCACCTACCGAAGCCCGCAGATGGACTGATCTACGGACCAGACGGTAGGTTTACCCCTTGTCCGTGGACACTCACCCTCTTCAGGCTTGTTGTCTAGCTCACAAGCGAACTCGCTTCGTGCAGCCCTGTCAGCTGCCCAGTCAGCCTTTCAATTACCTTATCCTCCACCTCCTCCGACTGCATCACTAGCATCTGCTCTCTTTGGCTCAGATTCTCCCTTGTTCGCATCTGCAGCAACGGCGGATCCATCTTCAGACTTGAATCAAACGTCGCCAGCTGACCCGACGACCTCGTCTCCGGCTTCGGGCTCCAGCAAGTCGGCAGACAAGGCCAATCTTGTGTCTCTAGCCAGGTCGTTGGAAGTTCCTCTCGGATTGAAGCTTGAGAAAGCTTCTTTACGCTGGACAGGTTGGGAGTCGCTTTCCAACTTTGCTGGATCCGATGCAGCACCTGAGGGTGGCTACGAGGCTTTGGTGAGGAAAGTCATAACGAAAGCCGTGGATCATAAGGCGGAGGTCCTACTTGGGACGGAAGTGACTTCAGTCAAATTGCAAGACGATATGATCACCGTGACTGATCGAACAGGGGAGATCTACCGAGGCAAAACAGTCATCTGCACGATCCCGCTCGGCGTCTTAAAGACTTTGCCTTCCAGCACATTCTCACCTGCTCTTCCCGCGCGAACGCAAGAAGCGATCAAGGGGACACATGTTGGAGTCTTAGAAAAGCTGCTTCTTGTCTATCCAAAAGCTTGGTGGCCCAAGGCGGAGACTGCCGGCTCCTTCACATTCTTACCGACGTCCACCCAAGCAATAAGCGACACGTCGACGCCCAGAGAGATCTTTGACGCCTCGACATTGATCACTGCAAATTTCGCTTGTCCTTCGCTCCCTGATCCTTCCCCAACTCTCCTCACGTACCTCTCAGAGACCCCTGCACTGGCGCTTCTCAAGCACGAACCGGCGGAAGTTGTCGAAGCCTTCCACCACTTCCTCATGTCGCGATTCGGTGTGGAAGATAGTCCGCCTCCTAGTCGGTCGCACTTGACAAACTGGTACACGGATCCTCTTGCAAGAGGCGCCACGACGACCCCATCCATCGTCTCAGAGCACGGCGAACGAAGTCCTATGGATTTCAAAGAGCTGAGTCGACCAGCTTGGGGGGGCAAATTGGGTTTCGCGGGCGAAGCCACGGAGATGGAGCATCGCGGCTCGGTTGCTGGTGCCGTTGTCAGCGGTCAGCGTGAGGCTGAACGGGTCGATAGGTATCTGACGATGAGGAGTGAGGGATGAACTGGATGCATTACAGCTTGTCGATCCTTTTATCTTTGTGAATCTCCTGCATACCCAACAAAAAACTCTAGGAGGTTGAACGACGCTCTATGCTACGCCTCGGGACAGAAGGGTTTGGCGGCAAGCACGTTGTCACGCTTGAACTGGACGACATCGGGCAATGTCTCCGGAGTCCACCGAGAGAAAGGCAAAATCAAATGATCGAATGCAGGAGAAGCCTCGACTCTAGGCGTGAAAGGCTCCCAGTCCCAAAGATAACTGACTGTCCTGAGAATTGAGGACGCAGAATACGCGACGAACTGGTGAGCAGAGTTCATACCTTCCTGTTCGACAATCGGGGCTACCCAAGGCGAAATGAGCCATGTAGGCATTCGACCTCCAAGCCGATCAAAGCCAAAAGTATAGTTCTGTCCGTTTGGAGCGGTGCTTGTGAATGTCAAATCGTCGGGAGGCGTAGCAAGGGGAGGTGAAACGTGATCATGAAAGCCCCCCGTCTCGTCAAATGTCAGAACTGGAAAAGAGTGTTCGTCAGCGGGCCAACGAGTTCTGAATGTCGTTAACCTACTCCAAGCGATCTCGTCCCATTGAGGACTCGCTCGCAGTGCTTCGTAGACTTGCTTGATGAGCTGTTCGCCTTCTGAGACTGGCCCCGTAGGGTGCATCGAATTGGTTCCCTCTCCACAACATGAAGGGTTGATGTAGACGAGATTTGGCAAGGTCCCGTTCGCGGCATCCGCATAAAACTCGTCCATGTAGACGACTTTATCCGTGTTACCGGAGGAATACGTCCACTCGAACCATCTTGCATCCTGGATCGAGTCGTCGACCAAATAATCTTTCCACGTCCGTCCTGACTCAGTGAGAGCCTGGAAGATGGACTTTTGAGGCATGGCGTTGTATGCAAAATTGTTGGCTCCAGCTCCGTTGGACGTCCCGGAGCAAAGAGATACCCGGTTAGGATTCGTTGGCTGTCTTGGTAAGTCGTCTGAGAGCCTCGTAGCCACTCACACCGGGTATATCTGAGAACCACCTGTTGAATACGACAAAGTTCTTACTCAACTCTGCAAGGACAGGGATCTCTTCCTCCGAGTAATAGTGCATGACTTGGGTTCCCAAAACAGTAGCATTGACCTCAGCTCCATAGTGAAAGATTTGTTCATCCGCAAATCCATTCATGGAAGGTGTCAGAGATCCATCTTGAATGGCGCTGTTGTCCGGTATATAGGTACCGTAGAATTCCATGTTGTTACCAATGACCGAGTGATCAGGGTCATCCAAGATGGAGTTGTAGTCTGTCGGACCGGTACATGCTTGACCTTGGCTCGGGTCGGAGATGTTGAGCGGGTTGCAGAACTGACCGTTATTGGTCGGGTTGTCCAAACCCCAGATGTCTAGTCCACCCAATAAGTTGTCAAACGAACGGTTCTCCATCACCATGATGACCACCGTCTTGATCTTGCTCTGGAGATTAGCGATCGAGAGGGGCGAGCCGGACACGACACTAGTAGGGTCCCATCCTTGAGCAAGAGTGGTGGCCGGAGCTGCCAAGATGAAAAAGAGGGGCGCAGGGCGCATGGCGAAAGGAAGGAGTATCGGCGAGGTGCGAGAGGTTCGAGCAAGCGAAGAGGGTGTCTAGCCATCTCTACTTATACACCTCTTGGATCCTCCTGGAAGTCTTGAAAGCTGGATAGACTTCGCACGTTTCCCCACCGTATTTAGTATGATCTGGACGGGTCGCTTGCAGACCCGGTCGTGATGCACCGGCGCTTGGCACCATGTCTATACTTAGTCTGGCTCATGTTTGCGTCCCTCTTACTTAGATTAGCACGAGGTGTCAGATAGAGACCTGTGTCTCGTCAGATACGCCATGTAGTATTTCGAGGGTAGTATTCGGAGACATCCGTTAGCTTCGAATGGATCAATTAGGCATCAATATGTTCTTGAGGTGATGGATGTAGATGTCTTGACCGACTGCCGTTGCCCACCTCTTTGTCAGGAGATTATCTGCCCATGCTTAAAATCCAAGCTAGTGGTATTGTGAATGCGCACGTGGGTGGGGGATGTTGGTGCAATCGACGGTCGTTGTGGAGGACATCGGTGTCATTCGAGCCTGAGTCTGGCATGTGCGAAAGGTAAGGATCTGTTGTCGGTTTTCATCAGTGGTAAGCTCCACCTTCGTTCTCACACGGCGGTATTCTACTGCCCCCGCAGGCGGAAAGGTTGTTCATTCTTGCTGCCAGGTTGGATATCTTTTAGCTCATAGGCAGCTGCAGAGTGATGTTTGTAGATAACCGCGAGAATCCAACATCTGCATGGCTGACTCAGAGTGTCAGCAGTCCCACTGAATAAGGCGAACAAAGTGCAGACTATTGCAGGCAGCGAATATTGGCAGGTATCCTGAGTCTTGCCCTACAAGGTGGCCTTCACTTGTAACAAGACACGGTACGGTAGCTACAGCCATAATTGCAGATCACGCTTAAGGCGGCGAGAGCCGTTTGATAACTCGGAATCAAAAATTTCCGGCAGTCTTTGGTCCACCGGCCGTTCTTTCTGTTCAAGCTTAGAACATCCAGTTAGCAAGATACCATGGCCAAGAGAAGAAAGAACAGAACTCACCTGAAAGGAGCAGCTAAGGGTGAAGAAGAGGTTGGTCCTTCCCCTTGAGCTCTTTGAATCCCCGATACTCGAGCTAATTGTTACAATAGGAGAATGTACCGAAATCTTTCGTGATCAAGGTGAGTGCTCACCCAATGCTGTTGAGCGGGTGCTGATCTAGTCGTAAAGTCTGGCGTCGTCACAAAAAGTATATCAGCCCTCGTGAGGGATGTGAGGAAACTCATGGAGCCCAATACTGCTTCCCGACTACGTGTATGTCCCTTTATACCGAGGGATCTGTCCTGACTTTGGCCCGCTTGCAGGAACGACCCAGTGCACGTCTACGAGATTATCTTACCATTGGTCCGACGCTCAAAGTGACTCATCTGCTGGCTTTCACGTTGACAGATGCGGCAAATGTCCACTTGCGAATGGCCAGACTGCCTCAAGGGCCAACATTGACTTTCCGAGTCCAGCGTTACAGCTTGATGCGGTGAGCGTGGTCCATCAGATCGCCAGGGCAAAGTCTGATACACCTCAGTGACCTTGTTCATTCATCTCTACGGAACATTGGCAAAGCTCCAGGAGGAGAGTATAGGCATCCGCCTTTGGTATGTTGAAACTCAGCGCGAGCAGTCCCCAGGCTGACACTGGACACAGCTCGTTTTGAACGGATTTCAGCAACCGGCAGATGGTCCTGCCATGCCTCAGTTACGACTCATGAGCACCATGTTCCAGGGTCTGTTCCCCGCCATTCAGGTTGAAAAGGTGCGCTGTGCCCTTGAGAGCTTATGCTAAACAGCTCAGTCTGCACTACCGAATTTCCGTCGAGTCCTCCTCTTGTCATATCATCATACCACCCATTTGATCTCCCTCCGCCATTTCACGATCATCGTTAGACCACACGGTGTCTCTAGACGTGTCAGGAAATTAGTCAACGGAAACGCTGCTGCGACATCACGACGACCCGACCTTTCCGCTGCTGACGATATCGCCGACTACTTGTTGAAACGAATCACAAGTTCTGCCTCGGACGGAATGTCAGTAGGGACGGGGGGCTACGATTCAATGAGTGAGACAGAGGCCAGTGAAGGAGAGAGCGATACAAATGCCGTCGAGCTGCCGGAAGACTATGTCGGAAGAGGGAATCGCAAAGGAGAGCGAAAGGCCGTTCGATTGGTCGAGACAGGACCGAGGATGGAGCTGAGGTTGATCAAGGTCGTAGAAGGATTAGTCGGCAGCAAGAGAGGGGAGGGAGAGACTGTCTTCCATGAGTTTGGTGAGTGGACGACGATGACTGATCTTGTTCTGATGATTGACTGACACTTTTGCAGAGCACAAGACCAAAGCAGAAGCCAGCCATCTGGCAAAGGTTCACGCAGAGCAGAGAAAGATCCGTGAAGCCAGACGCGCAGAACAAGCTGCAAACGTAGCGAGGAAAAAGGCCGAGAAGGCCAAAACAAAGGGCAAGGGCGAACCCGTCAGCGAAGAAGAAGAAGAAGAGATGGACGGACATGAACTCGATGTGGAGGGTCTGTCGGGCGATGAAGATCCGGAGGAGGCTTTGCAGAGGCTGCAGAGGCGGTCTAGAGCTGCAGAAGAGGATGATGATGAGTTTGAGTATGAGGATCGGATAGCCGGGGATCGCCAGGACGAAGGAGAAGATGACGACGATGAGGAATGGGATGAGGATGTTGGGGCTGATGATGTCAGTTCAGAAGGGGAGGATCTAGGTGATGAAAGCAGTGAGGAGGAAGATGATGTACCGCATTTGCCGGCCAAGAAGTCAGTGAGACTACGGTGAAGCACATGCATGTATCTTGATGATTTGTCCTCCTCTCACACAAAGGCATTTGTTGGCTATTTAGCGTCGATTCGAAGGACTCGTCCTCAATCTCATGGACTGATGAGGAATGGGAGACCTGTGCCAACTCGCCGCCTATATTGCACGTAATCGTCACCAAAAAACCTGACGAGGTATTTCTCTTCCTCTGAGCCACAATCAGCAAGTGTTTTGCTCGTCTAGACTCTGCCTTCTCACCCCTTATCCGGGAAGAGAAGAACCGTCCAAGGATGAATATGAAGACTAGTGTAGAGATTATGTTACCAAGCAACAGTTGGGTTGCAATGGCCCAGTAGAAGAACCCGCAGTAGGAAGGATGGCGTGAGAGTCTGCGTCCTTGTGAGCTGCATGTCTTTCAAAAAACTCAATAGCTCACGAGTACACGCCATGAGTGATCAGAACATGGTCATCGTGCTTGATGTCTTTGACGACGTGCGAGAATGAAGCGTTGGCATGAATCATCGCTAGTGATCTCAAAGCCTGGCCTCCGACTAACAGAGCGCATACTGGGGATGTTCAAGGGTGAAGTACGAGAGGACTTTGAGCACTCACCAGCGAGGATGACAGGTGCTGAGCAAAATCTCGAGTCGAATTTACCAGGAAAGAAATAGCTCGATAGGAAGTACTCGCCCAGTCCAAAGAGGTGAGCGTAATGGTACTGGTTAGTATTGTTGAGCAAGAATGCTGCATCGAGTGAGCTCGTGGAGTTGACTGATAAAGAAACTCACCATCGACACTCAATTTTAGAGGATTCCAGCCCGCCGTCGTCCAGAATTCGCAGAGGTGGAACAGACCCCAAGCGAAGCCATAGATTCCAAGCTGAGGTCTGGCCCAGTTACCACCAAGACCACTTCCTCCAAGAAGATGCTGAGCTGCGAGTGTGAGCGAGGATAGTGCCACGCCACCGAGCAAAGCAGATATGACCGATACCGCGAGAGGAGTGTTTGGAATGCTTCCTTTCTCACGATAGTGCGGAGCCTTGGGAAGGAGGTCGGAAGCGGAAGCGGGAGTAGGTGTGGCCTGCGACCGAGATTGACCGTTGATATGTGCTCCTGATCCGTTCATCATGTATGATGTGTGAAGAGGATCAGAGGATGTTCCAAAGATATCTCCTCTCTACATTCTTTGATCTGCTCATCGTCCACCCCCCTACAAGTTGAACAATAAGGGAGACAAGGTGCTGCAGAACAAAAGTCAAGAACAATAACTGCCTGAGACGCTCGGAGCCCCACATGGACCCGCAGGTATAAATGCCACGTCAGACTCCTCCCCTCGAACGAAAGCATCTTCTCAACCGCCATCTTTTCGACCCTTGATGACTTATAACCATGACTAGACGTGTTCTTTCAGTCTAGAGACCGCCTGAAAACCATTCTGTCCTCTAGATAAGGTCTGAATCCATCGGCTGACCCTTTTCAAGGGAGATTTTGGCCGCCATGGAGTCTGAGATCTCTGTAAGTCCTTCTTTATCCTCTCGTTCTGTTTACATCGTGACTTGAGCCTGTATCCGGGACTGACCATGCGTTATACCCAGCCGATAGAGATTCGAGCGGCCGTTCATGAGCTGCTAGAAGCCAGAGAGGCTCGAAAAAGGCAAGTCGCCAGGCCAAACCCATGTCACAATATTGACATTTGTGTTAGCCAAGTGGCCTCCTCTCATGATGGGGATCTTCGGCTCCTGCATGGGATGCTCGATCGGCCCAAGGTCCCTGGATCGGACTTTCCAATCATCGATGAGGACGAAGTGGACTTTCGGGCATTAGAAGGAGGTTATGAAGCTTGGAAAGCTCAGTTTGAGCTACATGCGGGGTACGTGTTGATCCCTTCGACGACTCGACGCGATCGACTGATCAGAACGCAGACCTTCGCGTATATCTCGTCTCAAACTGCCGTCACTTCCTCCTCTTTCTCCTCCTCCTACCACGAGCGTCTTTCCTGACGAGGTAGCGGTTGGCGAAATTGTCGAGATACAGCCCCCGCCAGTCGAGCTGGAAGTCAAGGCCGTACCTTCAGAAACCATCGCGATTTCTCCATCCCCAGAACAGCCGACCGTGTCACTAGGTCAGGTGTCAGAACCTCCTAAATATACGCCCGTCATCCAGACGAATATCATTGTGCCAGAATGGATCCCCTTGGGCAACTACAATCCAGCCAAGGACGCTTCGTCCACCCCTTCAAAGGTCTTCATGCCGCTGGAATCTGACTATGTCCATGGTCTACCGAGCCTTCCGCCTTTACCTCAGACGAATAAAAGGAAGCGCAGAGGTAGTAAGACGGAGGAACGTAAGAAAGATCTGGCACTCTTGCAGATAGAGTACAGCCTTACACCGATCAGTGGCAGTTTACCCAGATCGACAAAGTGTGTCCTGACGGGCGATTGGAGAGTTGCAGAGCAGGAATTGAGGCATATTAGAGCCATGGAACGGATAGACGAGAAGAAGCAAGCGGGAAGATGGAGCTTACGGCAGCCTAAGAAGCTCAGGGGTCCAGCGATGCCGAAATCTCATCACGATTTTCTGCTTGAGGAGATGGTGAGTCATCAGTCGGGCCGACGTATAGTGTCGGATCAGTTGAAGACTGACGGGATCAGGAATGGATGCGCATCGATTTCGGCGAGGAAAGACGTTGGAAGATTGTCGTGGCCAGGGAGTTTGCGTATCAATGTGTCGAGTGGCATCTGTCAAAGGACAAGCGCGCTCTGATGGTGGGAGGTCGAGATTGGGGCGAATCAAACAAAGTCCCGATACCTGGTCGGTCGGACCACCCATCAGACGAGAGCGAGGAAGTGAAGATGGACCCCAACAGCCCGGCAGCGGTCTCAGCAGAGGACGGTGAGGATGATGTGGAGATGTTAGTCCAGACAGTGGATGAAGAAGAAGCGAGTCTGGAACCTGAGATGGAGCCAGCCTCCAAGGGTGCAGAAGTTTTGGAGGAAATACTACCTGTCGAAACCAAGGCAGAACCACAGGACAGCGCTATGGAGGTCGAGAAGGATGCGGATGCAGACGGTGAGGAAGACGCAGACGCGGATGGGGAGAAGGAGCCTGATGTGGATGCGGATGGCGAAGTGGATGCAGAAGGCGAGGACGACGCAGATGGTGAAGTAGATGCCGAGGGAGAGGAGGCAGATGCAGATGGCGAAGAGGATGCGCCCGGTGAAACGGAGGATGTCACTGAGGCCGCCGTAGGACTGGATGGTGAGCAAACCAACGACAGACCGGTGTATCTGACGATCAGATATCCCCCCTCTCTCAGCGGCGGAGAGTCCGAAAGGGCAGAACGTCCCCTCGCCTACGCCTTTACGCCAACCTGTCTTGCCCGGAGGTATCGTTTTGCACAAGCGCTTTGCCAATGCTGAGGAGCTGTTGAAATCGAGACGACCCATTTTGGATATGCCCCTCGAGCGGGCCATTGTGGATATTGAAGCGCTCCCGCTTCTTCCCAAAGCGGCGGAGGCCCCAGCCGAGGCTGACGAACTAAATGATCCTCTGTCGTTCGTCGACCTCTTCCCGGATCTCGCAACGTATGCTGGCCCACACCCTCACGAAGAGGAAAAGATCGCTAAACGCCTGGACGAAGGATTGACATCGGCTCATCGAATTGCCCACGTCTCTCGAATCATGGATGTCAACCCTGTTCTCGTATCCGCAATCAAACCCGCTCGAAATGCTTCCTTGGAAGGAACTTGGGATCTACACGACGGCATGTGGTTTGAAGATCCGAAAGGATCTGCCGACGTACCGGAAGATGCCGTTCAGGCCACCTCGAGCGTCTTTACGGGTCGAGCTAGAATGTCTCAGAATCCTAAATACGCCCCCAGTGTACCTATCCCTTCTGCCCAGGGGCTTCGACCTGCTCATGTTTGGACAGACGAAGAAGATCAGGTCCTGCACCATCTAGTTCAGACGTACCCTTACCACTGGCAACTCATCTCCGACATGTTCAATTCGCTAGTCATTGGGATTCCGACTGACAAGCCAAGTGCCTATGAGTGTTGGGACAGGTGGTATTGGAAATGGGGGAGTGGGGCCGGCAAACCTAGACCTGATCCCATTGTGGTTGCGGCTCAAGGTACAGGAACTCCTGGTGGACCCTCTTCCGGGACCGCAGCTCCAACAACCGCTCTCACTTCTGCACCCCCTCCTACAACAGCTGGCGCAGCTATCCCGGGGACATCTACAGCACCTCTGGCAAACGGACCAACGAACACACCTCAACCTATCGCTGTACCTACCCTTCCTTCACAGCAGAATGGTATTTCCTCCGACGCTCCAATGCCTGAATCCGCGCCTCCACCACCTGGCATGTCGAAACGCGAAGCCAAGGCCGTCGGCCGACACAAGTACGAAGGGACTAAGAAGGCCGTGAGACATCAAGCTGTGTACGATGCCATGAGAAAGTTGTCTAGAAAACGTGATGCACTTCGACCTCGAGGCAGTGGTGAGTGTCCAGCGTTTGAGGATCCGGCTCTAGCTAATCAACCCATTCTTCTTTAGTCAAAGATCAGCCTCAGCGAATTATCACAGTACACGAGAGTCACGCCAGTTACCTCATGGCTCAGGTCAGCACGCCGTTCGAGCTGGTCGAAACCAAATTCCAGCGAGATCTTCGTGAGATCAGAGAACGACAACAGCGTTTGGCACAGATGCAAGAGGCTAGAGCTCAAGTTGCAAGGCAGCAACAAGCTGCATTGTTGGCTCAGCAGCAACAACAGCAGCAGCAGCAACAACAACAGCAACAGCAACAGGCAGGCGGACCAGGTCAAGTTCAAGCGCAACAGCCGGTTCAAGCGGGACAACAGCAGATTCAGCCTAATCTCGTTCAGGTCCAGGCTGGGGGTGCGGCCGCTCCCATGCGCCCGCCTTCTGCGCCTATACGTATCGGTCCCAATGGCCAACCTCTGCCGAACATGGCTCCTAGTCAGCAACAAATTCTGACAGCCGTAGCTGCGGCAACGGCTGCACGTCAGCAACAGCAGCAGCAGCAGCAACAACAACAACTACAACAGCAGCAATCTGAAGGATCTGATACCAGTGGCAGTGCCGCTACACCTGTGACTGGACCTCGACCCATGCCTCCACCTGGTCAAGGTCAACCTATCGCGCAGAATCCACAGGTGCAACATCAGATGCAATTGCTCCAGGCTCAACAGCTGGCGGCGAGACAAGCTCAAGCCCAGGCTCAACAAGCTACTCAACAAGCCGGCGTAGCTGTGCCTAATCCTCATCGACGAGCTTCGTCTGGCGGTACACCTCATTCCCAAGGAATGGTTGCTTCGCCCTATTCACACGGTGAAGGTCTACCTAATGGTGACGGGCAGCATGGTTCACCAGCCTTGGGCAACGCGGCCATTGGTCCCCAATCATCTCCATCTCAACAAGCTGCAGCTTTACAAGCTGCTGTTCAAGCTCAAGCGGCATTGGCTCGAGGTCAGGCGGCTCAGCGTCTTCGTGTCCCTAGCTCCGGAAGTCCTCAACTGGCTCAAGGTCAGCCACCTACACCTATCAATCCTGGTGGAGCGCAGGGCGTCAACGTCAATATGAACAATGCATTGATGCAGCAAATCGTGGCGACTCTGCAGGCAAACGGACAACAAGCTACGCCGGACACTATCCGACAGCTTTCCATGTCTATGATGAGAAATGTGAGTGAAGTGGGGCAGTGTCCGGGATCCGGCGATTGAAGATGTTTCGTAGATGGAAGAGAATCGAGCGCAGATGGCGGCAAGTCAACAAATGGGACAGAACATCCAGGGCGTGGTGAGTGGATCTTTCCCCTGTCTCGACATGGAGGTTCTGATGCTCTGCCTCCAGCCCCAATTTGCCCGGTCGCCCGGTGTACAGACTACTGGGTCTCAGCCAAGAGCCAGTCCAAACCCCAGTCAGCAAGGATAGTACGATGCCTCTTGCATATCATAGCAGCTTCTGTAATTATGCAATTCCCAGGCCAAATCAGACAATTATTTTATTCATTGTTCCGCTTTGCCGGACGGACCGTTTGAACGAGGAGATGCCGTTCTGTTCGCTCTTCAAATCTCGTCTTCCTATCCTTGCGTGTCTGAATTGAGTTGTAAAGATGACGACTGACGCTGCTTCGGCCTCGTCGATCCACCTCAAACGGTACAAGCCGTACTTTACGCCTGCCGAAGTAGAGCGATTATCAGCCAAGCAACGGGGCAAGTTGTCTGTATCTCGCGAAGAGAGATCTAGGCAACAAGCATGTGGGTTTATTGACGCTGTAGGCGTCCGATGTGGATTGTAAGTGTGACATCGAGCTGTTCCTTTGTTTGTTTGCCTATCCGACTTGTCCGGCTCACCGCTGTTGCCTCTCCAGTCCTAGACGAACCATTGCAACTGCTCAGACGCTTTACATGCGATTTCACCTGTTCTTCCCTTACAAAGATTTCGCCTATACAGAAGTATCCCTGACTGTCCTGTACGTCTCGTCTAAACTCCACGATACACTCAAGAAACCTCGCGATATCATTTTGGCTTCGTACGCTCTTCGATTCCCTCAGCTCGTGAAGAAGGGTCAGGTGGATATTGGCGCGGTGGACCAAAATGTCCTGGAGGGTGAAAGACAGCGAGTCATGAATATCGAGAGGTTGGTGCTTGAGACCATGTGTTTCAAGTTCGGTGTCCATTTTGGATTGGGATTGGTCGTCAAGCTGAGTAAAACGTTGAGAGGTGAGCAGAAGAATCAAGTTCTGAGCGACACACAAGGAGCCTCAACTGAAGAGTGATTTGATCAGTCCAGAAAGACCTCTCCCAGCGAGGTTGGCGAGTAGCCGTGGATTGGTGAGTGAAGTGAAGAAATCAGTTGAGATAGAACAAGCGCTTAAAAAGGACTCATTCCATAGCCATCGCACACACGCTCCGCTTTCTTTCCCTCCTCATGTCATCGCCATCGCTTCACTGTATACGGCTTGTCTACTTCACATGGGCGATCAGAGCAAGACGTCGTCTGCAGAAATGGACAACCAAGCTAGAGACGTGGCTTCCCTTTTCGGCAACATTGGTTCTTGGGAACAAGCGTATCATACATCCCATGCTCAAGTTGACGGTGAGTAGATTTCGGTCTTCTTCTTTTTCGTCTTCTTCCTCGAGACTGACTTGCGGCGGCGACTGACTCGCTTCTGAACAGACGTGACCCACGCCATCCTCGATCTCTACATCACAATCCTGTCTACTCCTCCCACAGACCCCTCCGTTCTATCCACACCATCTCCCGTTTCACCGAAAGATCAACTTCCATCGTCCAGTCATCACCCGATTTCCTCATTTAACACCGCCTACAGACTGGCCATCTATTGGACAGCTCAAAGACTGACCGAGCTCAAGATTCACCTGAGGGACAAGCGGCCTGGTGTCGCGGTCGTGCCCCTGAACGCTTGGCCACTTGTGGATACGCCCGGTCAACCTGCTGAAGCCGAAGGAATGGGCAGGAATGATGCGACAGTCAGGTTCGTATGGGACCAGGCGGTCTGAGCGAGGATGGTCCGACAAAGAGGTCAGCGTTGATACCATACGGCTGTATGCAAGCAACCGATGCATTCAGGATATCATGATGAATTGGAGTTGGATTATAACGTATTCGAAGAGAAATTATGGCTACAGCGCACCGGTTAAGGCGCACCAACCTTGAGAATGGGTAGGAGAACAAGGCGAGAAGCTCTGATGACGATGATGATCTATCAGAGTGACTATACTTGATGATGGGCGGGAATTTCTAGGATACAGAGAGGGACATCGTCACGAGTTGACGAGATCGACGATCGATTTCCCTTAGTGAGCTGGGGCCTTGTCGTTGAGATCGGCGTTGGCAAGCTTTCGCTCAGGGATGTTGTAGAGGTCCTTGCCCCAAGCTCCGTACTTGCTGACGAGGGCAGCGAGGTATCCAATGTAGATGAGGTCGAGACCGACAAGGGCGAAACCGAGACCGACGGTTCCCTAAATGGGGGTGAGACATGTCAGCAAGCCAGTCCCAAACACGGAGGAAAAAGGGCAGACTGACCCTCAAGACTCCGATACAGTTTCCATAGTTGGAAGCAGAGACAGGGCAGTAGTTGACGTTGTGCTTGAGGGCAATAGCAGCGGCATCGGCACCTGCATGAAGGGGATTGTAAAAGTCAGCTGGAGAGTTTCCTCATCACCTTTGATCGTTGATGATGGGTTGACTTACCGACTCCAAAGAGGGCAAAGAAGAGCATAGCCATGGCAATGTTCTTGGCTTGGTAAGCCACTCCCTTGGCGCTAGTGACAAAGTATCCCAGACAGTAGAGCATGTGCAGGATACTTCTGACGAGAGAAGCGGCAATGGCCGGAGGGTAGGTCTGTGTATATTGGTTCTCGTGGACCTTGACAATGTAGATGACGTCGAGGACCATCTACGAGGGAAGAGCAGCGATTGTCAGTATGAAAGGATTCTGGAGTGTACATTTGGTCACCACTCACGTTGGAATAAGCCACGGCGAGCAAGAGACCCATCATGGGAGATTTGATAGACGCTAAGCTACACCAGTCCGAGTCAGCCTGGGGACAAGGGGGGCCAGCAGTGAGCCGAACGGGACGGCCATTCAACACTCACCCGACCATTGTGAAGATGCTTTCAGAGAGGTGAAGAGAGAGGGGTCTGACTGGAAAGGAAGAGTTTCGAGTGCTAGATTATCAAAAGTGAAGAGGGAAGACAGAGACAGAGAGAGAGAGAGATGGATGAAGAGAGAAGGGGATGGGTCGGTCAGAGTCAGCGTCAGAGTCAGAAGGGAATTCCCCTCCCCAGCTTGAGAAATTTATTATTTTTATTCGTCGTTGTATTGCTGAGAATAGGTCTCACTCATACTATCTCTCTGTCTCTCCTGTCTTCTGCCCTGCTGCTCTGCCGCCCGCCCGCCGTTCGATGACGACAGTGGCAAAATTCTCATTGCGTCGACACAATTCCATCATCACCGATTACTGATTACTAACCAGAAAGAGATCTCTGATTAGGGACATTAGGGCCATGTTCCTAATCTGATAGGTGGCTAAAAATCCCGCACTGTGACCGGCGAGAAAAGAGGATTAGCAAACGATCGATTGGCTAAGAAAAGGTGGCGCGTTTTGCCGAGCGACTCGGCAGCAGATGCAATCAATCTGATCATGATCATCTCAAGATTTGAGGCCGGCAACATATTGGTTCTGTGAGAATAGTTCTACGCAAGCAGATCTCGATTGTCTAGCGGCCGAGAGTTTCGAGCACATCTGATAGGATCACTGACACCATCACTGCAGCAAGCTTCTGTCAAGATTTGTTATTGATGTCAATAGGGCCAAGGCGATTCTGCTTGGCACCCATCTCTGCCCAGCCTACAATTGAGACGAGGCTGAGAAACAGACAGACAGGCTGGATGAGTGAATGAATGGCCAGCGAGAGGCGGCCAATGTGTGACAATGTCTTCAACAGCCTCGATGCAACCGTATGCGGATGCTACACTACCATGGATTCTCCGTGCCGTCCGCCAACTCTTCCTCCTTCTTTGAATATCCCCTTCCTGAGGCGGGAGCGACAAGTCCCACAGGATGAGGTCTAGCAGGAGGAGCAGCACGTAATGGTAGTCCTGAGACTGGTCCGTTATCCAAAGGGGTCGTCAAATGACCTCCACCACCTCCTGACCAAGCGTTGAATCCGAAAATGGAAGACGCAGAAGCTCTCACAGGCGGGGAACTCATGCCCTTGTCGCCGCCCCATGGAGAAGTCTCCCTAGGCATAGGTCGTTCCCAAGAAGGTAGATCATCAAGAGATAGACCACCCGTGACGCTCGCCAAGCTCTTGGTGATTTCATCGTGGTTGTCCAACGGAGTCGACATGTAAGATGAACTTCGGCCGACAAGTGGTGGTGGCGATGGCGTTGCAGAGACATTGGGGGAGTATGGCTGTTGAGCTCTCGATGAAAAGTCTGCTGGGGGAGGGGCAGATCCAGCGCGGTCGATAGGCGGAGTAGGCTGAGGTGGGATCGGCGATCGAGGTTCTTGCCGAGAGGCATCGGGCAATGATTCCACGTTGATGTCTTTGCCGAGCTCTTTCGAAATGGCAGCAAAGTCGAAGCCTGCTGTTTTCGGTATTGACCTGATGGCAGCCGCTTCCTCTGCCTCCATCTTGGCACGTTGTCTCTCGGCATCTCGAGAGCCAGTCTGTGTCTCTGGAACACCGAGATCACCAGTGTCATCCTCTCTTGGAGGCAGATCATCTTCGTCATTGTCCTCCCGTGGTGGAAGATCTTCATCATCTGCTGAATGCGCAACTCGGACTGGCTCTGACAGCCCTCCAGCAGCATGAGGCGTACTCGTGCCAGATAAGGATTGTTGAGCTCCGCCTCGCCGAGGGAATATTCCCAGAATCTTCTTCTTTTTCTTTTGAGTCTCATCCATTTCATTGACAATCGTCCGCTCTTGAATCGTCATGTCAATCTCGGGATCCTGCAAAGACATCAGCGCATTGGCCTTGCCTTGAATCAACTCACATCAGGCTCATCAAAGTGATCTGCCGTGACGGGGAATCCCACCCGAGCCAACAGCTGAGGCATACACGATCGATAACTCATGTGACCGAAAATGATATCCGTCACATCGACGTTCTCCATCCCGGGAGTCACTTCGACCGGTCGTAAACCGGCGACTGTATTCAGACCTCCAGATGTTGCTCTGAACAGGTATCCCAGCATCCAATCGTTGGTCGCGTATCCATTGACGAATCTCCCCGCGACGACCGACCGGACATCCAGCCAAGTCTGTCGAGATGCAGTCAATGTCGCGCCAAAGATGAAGACATCTTGCACCAGCCCAAAAGCCTTGGCTCGAGCGAGCTCCACCAGGGCGTAAAAGATGACTCGAGCGCCCAGTGAGAATCCGATGAGATTGATAGGTCTCACACCGGCATGACGATTAATGATGACATCGGCCAAAATCAGGCCCGCAGCTCGAGCACGATCCAATGCGTTCGACCAAGGATTGTCGATGAGGTAACCGAGTTTGGTGAGGACTGCCTGTCAGACCAAAGCTCATCCCAAAAAGTCACTCACTCATCGGCCACTGCAACGCCGACATTAGACCGTACATGACAGTCGCCTGCAAGACTTGTTGACCGACTTGGGTCAAGATCTCTGATGTCAGGATCTTGAGAGCATTACCCATTTCGTTCATCATCTCCGGTTCCCAAAGTACCGACAACACATCGCCAGTGACGGGATCAAGAACGGAAAAAGGTAATCGTACATCGTCGACTTTGCTAGCCATGAACCTACATGTCATCAGGCTCAGCTCAACCCCTGTCGACTCACCCTCCGACCGTGATGATACAGCTGACACGGCGATTGTTGTGCAACGGTCTGAGCTCGAATGTCCTGACTTCTCTCGTGCGCCTGGCCATGCCTCTTCCAGCGATATTCGCACCAGTGACGATACCTCCCGTTGTGATCATCGCTGCACCTCCTGCTCCGGCCAAGAATCCCGTCGTGCCGGTGATACCGACAGTCGCAAAAGCAGCTCCAAGCCCAGCGCCAATGACAGGGGCAAGCAACCCGGCACTCAATCCGATGATCAGTCCACCGCCTATAGCACAGCATCAGGTATGTCGAGCTGCCGGGAATGTAGAGGACTCACCGACTGCGGCGGCCCCCATCATAGCGTATCGTTTCCGTAAAGCACCCTTCCGTCTACCTTCGATAATGTCACCCTGTTCTGTCTTTTCCAGATTCTCCTCGATCTCCAAAGCATCCGTTACCCGATTCTCAAAGCGCACCACGTCGAGCCACTCAAAGCCGAGAGCTTCGGCAACGCGTTGTAAGAACACTCGTGAACGGGCGTCAAAGACCGAGTCGGCGATCAAGACCAGGAACAGGTCGCATAGCTGATGTGCAATCAGTAAAATGGGCCTCATGACCGCGCGCCGCGGTACTTACCACTGTCCAACGGATATCCAACGTGACATGTTCATCGGCATTCGTCAATGATGTCGAGACGCCAGGCAATGAAGGCAGTCCCGAGGGTTTGGAGAGATCTGTGGGATCCGTCTCGACGTCATTTGCGTCGTCGGCCTCGAGCGGAGATATTGTGTGTTCTTTGGAACTCTTCTCGGCGGAAGACGAAAGGTGTTGGGTGGGGGGTGGCGAATTTTGCGATTTGGATGGAGTCTCCAAGTGCATTGGGGACGCTGGTGGCGGTTGCGCGCTTCGAGGCGAGCCGAGATTCCCAAGATCCCCACCATCATCATCTTCATTGTAGGACGGGAGTTTGAGCATTGTCGGTCGTCTGCTGGAGGAGGAAGCGACGGGAGGAGAATCGAGTGAGAAAGGATCTGATGTGGAGCGAGTGCGTTCAGGCATCACATGGCCTATATCGTCATCGCTGTCGTCTCCGAACGGCTTGAGAGAGTTTTGCCTTGGCATCGTAGGCCGTGGCGATGGTGAAGGAGCTGGTACTGGATGGGACTCGACAGGAGCTTCGTATGGCGGTGGCGGAGGTTGATCCCGTTCCTCCTCTTCCCTCTTGAATTCTTCAGCCTTTTCATCCTCTTCAGCTTGTTTCTTAGCTAGCGGGTCGAATTCGGGATTCTTGACGGTGTGGGTCGTGGTCAAAGCCGGGACGAGATCCTGAGAATCGACACCGTGTTCAAGCAGGGATTCAATCATGCGTTGTTCTGCAATCTGATCAGCGTCCGAACACCGCGTGAGGAGATGTGCCTACCCGCCGGGTCCAACTCCATGTGCTGGAACAACCTCGCCATGATCTTTATCAACCACAGATTGGCGCTTTCCACGACGGGTACATCTCCCTTTCCCTTCCCTTTCGTTGTTGTTCCTCCGCTCGTCCATCGACTTGCCGCTTTAGCATGTTGTCCCTCCCATCCTCTGCCTGCATCCTTCACCATCCGTTTAGCCACTAGAAAGCATAGTCCAACGTAGGCTATCCTCTGACCTTCCGTCAAGAGCTCCTTCGTAGCTTGCATCTGACTCAACGGTGTCATGGCTTTATCCTCGTCAAATAGGAATCTGGTACGCATATGGACTTGTTCAGATTCTTCATCTTCGTCCAGGCGAATTCTAGTGTAGTCTGACTCGTCGAGCGCAGCTTTCTGTCTCCAGGAATCCGTCAAGAGGGTGTCGGCATCGAGCTCGAGGTGGGTTCCAGTCGCGTTGGAAGGACCTGCCGCTGAAGTCTCATCACCTAGTCCTAAGAGTTGAGGAGGAGGTCGATACGGAGCTGCTCGAGGATCATCCGTGTCCCCTTCATGTCCTGTCACTAGATCCTCGGACCGTACCACGGGCATATCTGCGTCATGTTAGTGAGGGACACAAGGAAACTGCCCGACTTGCCCTGCCAGCCGTCGTCATCATCATCATCATCGTCGACGGGTTCCACTATCCTGGGAAAGGATCCAGATCCAGGCTGATTGGCACGTCTAGGGGACGGTAGCATGATCGCGAGAAATGACCAAGAGGTAAATTCCACTCGGTCATGCGATCAGATGGGCTAACTCAGACATGAGCAGTGCGGCCGTCGTCCCGGTGTGTGAGGGATCGGCTGGCGTGTGGCAAAGATGCGATGAGTGGATCGTCAGAAGGACCGAGAAGCTTTTGTGTTGTCTGTCTGCTGCCGAGGACGTTTGTAGTCTGTGTTCACGGTCGAAGATCTCTCACGTCGGCGGGTTTGAAATAAAGGGAAAGCTCAGGCGGATTTCTGAGTGGCACATATCAGTTAGGCCAAGAGCCAGCCAGGGCTCACTCCATCGAGTCTGAGATCCGGATCTTATGGAATGAAGTTCTGCTTTGTTGCATGCATCATTCTGTGGAAGCGGGCGACATCCTGTGTTGACTAGTCCTTCATTGAGCTGAGCCCAGCTCAGCTCAGCCTTGTCAATGGCCGGCGACTGAATGTTGGCTCAGATTTCGAATTCGTTGATTGCCTGAAGATTGCTTTTGACTCATGTACTGGTATCTATCCTTCCTTCGTCCTCCGCCAAAGAGCGTCTCAGTCACAGAAGACTGCATTCAGATAACTCCTCAGATCGCAAATGATCTGCGAACAGAGTGAGTTTACCCTGCTGGAGCGCCTCCAGAGCGTGACGCTGATATCCACAGACTTCGATATGTGCCTACCGACATAGGATATGTCTGGCAAAGGGTCCAACCGGCATCAAGTCAAGATGATGCTCTCGAGCACTTGACGACCTGGACGCCTCCTCAAAGCACCTATAAGACCCTTTCGGTTCCACTCCCCACCGACGTCAAGCCTGGACAATCATGGCGTTTGGGTTTAGAGACCATGAATCCAGATGGACCGAATGTCCCTTCATTGGCGTCTTTCGCCTGCCCAAATCCCCCCATCGTGCCTGTGTGGAGTGCTCCCATACAGTTCATTCAAGGCGCTGCTCCGGCCGTCAAACAGGATCGCATACAGCGAGAGTGGATGATCGCAGAAGACACTCTCAGAGTAATTGAACAGACTTCATTCGATTTGGACAAGGTACGCTTGACACCTGTGGAGCGATGACTGAACGCAGAAAATCTGGGACTCTGGTCTCGCACTATCCGCATGGCTTTGGTATCACCTCATCGACCATGCTGACAGACTTCCCAACGATGATGGCGAAAAACTCCTTTCTCGTCTGAGAGATCCAGAGGATCGGACAATCCTCGAGCTAGGTAAAGCTCGCGTGCTTCTAAACTGACACGCAGGCGGAGGTACCGGCTTGGTCTCACACGTACTCAGACAAGCTTTTGACAAGCTCGGCTGTCCGATCGTGACCACTGATCTGGGTATGTTTGTCCGGGGTGCCGCGCTGACTTGCAGACACTGCCATACCTCTGATGGAGGAGAACATCGCCTTGAACAGGACGCGTGGACAGGGACCGATAAAGGCGCAGATACTGAACTGGGATGAACCTCTCCCTTCGTTGCAGGATCCCTGGCCAAGCATTATCATGTGAGCCGCGTCACTTTACCATGCTGAAATCGGTCGCAGCGCCGCCGATGTGACGTATAATACCGCCTCGTTCCCGTCGTTGTTGAGGACCCTTTGCAGCCTGATGAAACCGACTTCCGCCGTCGAAGCGCCGATGCTCCTGCTGGCGTACAAGGAGCGAGATCCAGGAGAGCGAGAGCTGTGGGAAATGTTGCGCAAGGAGGGCATACGAATGACCAATGTGGACGTCATTCAAGGTGCCGAGGAGGAGGGCGTTGTAGAGCTATGGGTGGGGTCAGTCGAATCACCATGAATCCCGTCCAAATATGTAGAGATAGTTTCATCGAGAGCCTCACGGGGTACGCCGGATCGTAAAAATGCGCTGGGGAATGCATTTCAGCTATAGCACATTCTTACTTCACGTCCATGGGTCTAGTGGAGTATGAGTCTGACGAGTCGGAGGATGAGAAACCCCCTGAGAATACGGTTCTGCCAGTGAAGACAAGCAAACGGTGAGATTCGGTCCAGGGGACGAGACTGATTTTCAAGGAAAGCGCTCCCAGGTCTCCCGGAGAGCTACATATCCAGTCCGTCTCCTCTCCCATGCCTGACTTTGCTAATCTCCCAGGGGATCCGCGCGATGATCCTTCTCTGCATCAAGGCCGGAAACGGACCCGTCCATTCGTTGACGGCGACCACGACGCTCACGTCTACATCAGCTGTAGGGTTGAACCTTGAGCCTGTGACGCACTGACGGCAGTGAGCGTCTCAAATCGTCTCAGGCAGGCACTTGAGAATATCATTGCTCGAGCTCGTGTACTGTGCCCAAACATCACCCTCGTATCTCTCCTGGAATCTCAGTACCTGCATATCTCCCTGACTCACCCGCTCCCCCTGAGACGGTCTCAAATCGAGCCAGTTGCAAGCTCTGTCACCCGCTTATTGCGCGCATCGGCATCGCGACCGTTTCGACTGGCCTTTGCTGGCGACCTAAAGGTCTACTACAACGGTCGTCAGACTGGAGGACAAGGGACAGGCGGAAGAGCCTTCTTGGCCTTTCAAATCGGTGCTGGGCATCCCGAGGTTAGTTGATCCCTGCGTATTCACTCTGAGCTATAGATCAACGACCTGCTCGAACGAGTGATACACCCCGTACTTGATACATTGCACCTGCCAAGGTACCATACCAATCCCGAGTTTCACGCGTCCTTTGCCTGGTGTCTGGACACTGAAACGCCAATATCCCAGGCTGTTGTTCGGCAGCTCAACGACGAGCTCAAGGACGCCTTCCTGTTGTCTCAGCCGACCGACGGATGGCTCATTCACGAGCTCATGTACAAAGCCGGCAACACCCTCCGTAGTATTGCCTTACATCACCTGAAATGAGCCGCATTATTGGAGCTTCTGATGACGGGGATCGGGACGTCTATGAACCATCTGAGAACCTGCTTCTCCCACTCCATCTCCGGCCGATCCATCCGTCTCAACCTCAATGCCTCTTCGCTGAACTGCTCCCGCACTTGCTTTGGATCCGTGCCCGCTGCCAACAGCTCCTCCTTTTCCCTTGCCTCATCTGCCAACATGACTTTACGCTGAGCCAGTGCGTCCTCCCAGACTGACCACGGTATACAAGCTGTTGTAGGCCGTCCTTTGGCAAACGATTCAGGTTGCTCTTGATTCACCATGGCCTCTTCGCTCGTCTCTGCTATATCCTTCTCATCCAAGACAAATTGACCCTGTCTGGTCCTCCTGAGCAGGACCACATGGGCTCCACAGCCAAGCAGCAGACCCATATCATGGACAATACTCCGGACATAGGTCCCTCCAGAAACTGTCATCCGCACACGGAACGTTGCGGGTCGTAAACCAGTCTTTCCAGATGTCTCTGGGAACTCGGCACCTATATCAGGCATCGGCGGCTCAGATGTCGAGGACGCGTGGACCAGTTCTGTCAGACGACGAAACACCCTCTTGTCCTCTTCCGTCAGTTGTTTCTCCGGCCAGCGATAGTCGTGCCCTCCATCTCCAGGAGACTTCGAGGCGGGTGTAAACTCGAGGAGCTTGATAGAGACCTGACATTGCCTTGTAGGGATCGCACGGGGAAGGGGTGTGTTCGATCGTGCGTATTCGTACAAGGGCTTGCCCTCCATCTTGAGAGCTGAGAAGCTGTGGCAATCAGACTATGTATAAAAGCGTGAACCCACATCGGAGGCGTCTGGGTGATGGTTCCGTTGAAAGTCTCGAGGGCTTTCTCCACGTCTGTTCTCGTAATAGAGTCGAAATCACCTGTTGACAACACCTCGCCTTCAGAATCCATTGTAGTCGTTGCAGCGCCGAGCAGCCCAATCGCCTCGTATTCTTTAGGTCCCTCCAAGAGTTCCTGCAAATGCTTGGTACCTCGATTGATGCCCACGACTCATTCGTCAGCATCGCCCCTAGACTTGCTATCTCACCTAATACTCCATCTGCCAGTGGATCCAACGTCCCTCCTTGACCAATCTTCAGCCCCTTGTCCGTCGTGTTCCGTTTCCTTTTGCCCTTTGAATTGTGAAACTTCATTCGTTCGGGATCATAGAACAACTTGGAGTCGATGAGCAGAGGGCTGATCCGCTCTAGGACTTGCATCCTAAGTGTCAGCTGCGCAGCAACAAAAGCCCTACGAGCTGGGTCCAGAGGGCTTCTCAATGGGGAACAGCCCATTAAGCGGCAGCCTTGGAGATTTAGGCATGGTAGGGGTTTGACGATCCTCAGAGTCGCTGCTCGGTGATCGTGTCCAGAGGGGCGGTCTTTGAGTCCACGAGCGATCAATACGTGCGGATCCAAACGTGCGAATCGTCTGAAGGATGAGTGGTCCACTGTCTCGCCTCGCCCCTGTGAGCATCAGAGAAAATGGTCAAGACAAAAAGTTCGCTTCCTCCACTTTTGACGTCCAAAATTTTATTTACGCTGTTGATCTTTGACCTAGTCCTACGCAACGATGCCAAAGCATAGTGAGTCGGATCTGTACGAGTCGACTGACGACATGCAGAGCAGTCAGGGCATGGTGCGCGACACAAGGCATATGCCTTGCCGTCCAGTCAGAGTGAGTGACACGGCCACTCAATAAATACTTCTAAACCTCCAGCAGTGAAGAAAGACCTTGGTGTGCCTAAGATCAAGCCATCGAAGCAGGTAGCGGGGAATTCGACGGCTCGAGTGAGCAGCGCCTGTAAACTCGCGCTGATCGTCTCCAGAGCGCAGCACTCCCCTCGATGGTTGACTTTTCCGAGCATTACGAAGCTGGCCCATCGCACCATGCTTCCACATCATCTCGCGATTCATCCGCGAAAGCCTTCATGAGAGAGCTGAGAAAAGTCATCGAGAAGAGCGATGTGATCATCCAAGTATTAGACGCTCGTGACCCTGAAGGAACGAGAAGTCGATGGGTAGAGGACGAAGTGAGAAAACATGAAGGACAAGGAAAGAAGCTTCTCGGCGTCATCAACAAGATCGGTGAGTCAAGCGTTTATTCTCATCGCGCTGATCTCCCAGATCTCGTTCCTCGAGCCAATCTCGAAGCTTGGATCAAGTACCTTCGACACTCATTCCCCACAATGCCATTCAAGTCGTCTACTCAATCTCAACGCCATCATCTATCTCAAAACTCCGTTCCCGTTGCGTCCGCCTCAGAGTTACCGACGACCGCCTCCTCCCTCGGTGCTCCTGCTCTCCTCCATCTGCTCAAGCAATATGCTCTCTCTACACCCCATTCAGCCCTTACTGTAGGCGTCGTAGGATACCCCAATGTAGGAAAATCATCCTTGATCAACTCTCTCAAGCGAAGTCGTGCATGTGCCGTCGCTGCCATGCCAGGAAAAACTAGAGTAGTTCAGGAAGTCGTCTTGGACAAAGGCGTCAAGATCATAGACTGCCCAGGTGTCGTCTTGGAAGATGTAGGCAGAGAAGGAGTTGACGAAGAGAGCAAATCAAGGAGAGCAGAAGTCATGCTGAGAAACTGCATCAAGCCGGAATCAGTCGACGATCCCATTTCCCCTGGTAAGGTCATGATTCGTTTGGCGTGGCTGATCCTCAGTCGAGGTCATTCTGGCAAAGACACAACCGGAGCAGATCTGTAAACTGTACAACATTCCACCTTATGACGATGTTCGAGACTTTTTGATCAAAATAGCACTGACAAGGGGTCGACTGGGCAAGGTGAGCATTGACTTTGACCTGACTGACGGCCAGGGTGGTATACCAGACCTTGAAGGATCCGCCGTTTCAGTTCTCCGAGATTGGAACAGTGGCAAGATAGCTTACTACACCAAACCTCCTGCGGTGCATCCTTCCTCTGCACCACAACAACACGGCGACATCGCCATGGACGGAGACCAAGTTGGGGATGCAAAGATCCTCACAACGCTCAGTGAGGCTTTCACCCTCGAAGGGCTCCTGGACCAGGCAGGTGATGAGGCGGCGTGGGAAGGACACGAGGAGCCCACGATGGCGGTCGAGAGGTGAGCTGCCCTCTGAGCCGAGGCTCATTTTCAGCGACACGCTTCCCACACCGAGTACCCAGCCTATCCCATACGTTCCGCCGAGGTTAGACTCAGACTCTGAATCCGACGACGACGCCGACGTTGACGCCGACGTGTCCATGTCGCCTGATCTTGTCCATCGACAAGGCGCTCCTATCGCCTCAAAAATGTTCACAGCGGAGGAGCTGGCCATGCTTCCGCCCTCGATTCTCGATCGTCAAAAATCCAAATCTCAAGCTAAGAAAGCCAAAAAGCGACTGGCGGCTGCTGAAAGGACAGAGGGAGAGCTCATGGTCGGGTTCATGGATATGGGGATCGAGCGACAAGCTATCGATGTGCCATCACTGCCTTCAAAGAAGCAGAAAATGCGAGCCAAAAAGGCCAAAGCGCAAGCTGAGAGACTGAGACAATTGCCGAGTGATCGAGAGGCCGACGAGGCGGCGAGGAAAGAGCAGGACTTTGCAAAATTTCTGAGCACCGTAGGGGATGTCGATGGTGAGTGGACCATGATATCCACTGTTGACTCGCAGTGGATGAGGAATTGTAGCGTTTATCATGTGACTTTGCTCGACGTGGCCCGTCAACATTGATCACATGGTCAGCTGATCAGCCTCGTCATGCGGTGATCCAAACAGCAGCCCAACTGACAAAGACCTGGCGGTATTAAGCTGGATGTCCTCCTTCATGCACACATTCGATTCGCCCACTTCTACATCATGCTGGTCATTTCGTTTTTCCTCAGCTTGTTATTGACCCACGCTGCTCCCGTCAGGCACAGAGAGGTTCGTCCTGGTCGTAGTGCTCCAAATACTAAGCGCGCCCCCAGAATGCCAGCGTCTCAAGAGCTGTCACCACACCGTCCAGCACCTCCTTAGACATACCACCCGCCTCTCGCAAGCGTCACTTTCCCATTCTCGAGGCCCTGTACCAGACTTTTGATGCGTATGACTCTACGCTTGACTCGACACTCTACGCATCTCATTTTGACCCTCTCAAGGATGGTAGTGGCTGGCCCTACGCATCAGGATCAGGTCCATTGATGTATGTCGAGCGAGTCTCCAAGCGGAACATTCAGAAGAGAGGCAGGGATCTGGTTATTCAGGTAAGACGGCTAAAAATAATGTCCTGACTCGTCTACAGGATCATGCTATTCAGGGTCTGCAGTATGCGGGAGCGATGGAAATGTCAGATGAGGATGATCAGCCTGTTTGGGTGTAGATCAGTACGGGGACAGAATCTAGCCCGATTTCCGAAAAGAAAAAATCATTACCATGCATATCGCGTCAGAACGAGTCGATGCATTTCATCCTGCACCAACACAATGGCAGTAGCAACCCGACCGATCCCTCTCGGCGGATCAGTCCCTGCTGATACACCCCATGCCATCTCAGTCTCGTTACCCAAATGGGCAGATAATGTGGGCTACGAAGAAGGTGACAAGCGAGTCGTTGGGGTCATGGAGACTGGTTATCCGAGGTTCTTCATCCATCGGAGTATTCAAAAGGTACAGGTCCTCCCTCTTACATGTGCTGATGTCTTCACAGCTCGCCGCTCTGTGTGAAGCCAAATTTGGTCGAGACAACGAGCGCTGTATACTTCTGCCCTCTCAGAGGGTTGCTCGAGAAGCCAAGGCGTTCTTAGCCTCGCAAACGATCAGCTCTCGCATCGTAGAATTCGCCGTTTGTCCATCTCAATCTCTCCCGTCTTCATCGACGAGTCACAACATGGACATCATCGAGCTCCAGATCTTGCTCTTTGACAAGGAAAATTTCCCCTTGGCGAAATCTTTCTGGCAACATACAGGTGATGGCATTAGCTCGCGAATGGCCGAAAAGGCCTTGTACCTTCTCGGAGAGACACCTGCAGGCAGTACCGCTGCCTCACCCACTCTTGATAAGGATCCCGGGATCCGAAGCTCACGCAACAGACACTATTCTCGATACACCACACCCCTGCCCTCTACTTCGCAACAGAACGCACAGCAGACAGGGTCAACGGATGATCAAATAGTGGAGGAAGAAAACCTCACGGCGGAGCTCTCGACCTACCTCGAAGAACGCTATGGACGGAATCTACCCACTTTCAATGCCCCTTTAGCCAAACAAGCTCTCAAGCGAAGGATCGCAGGAGGCCTCTTGCCCTCTGATGAGGGATTCGGTAGTGCCGATGTAACGCGGGGAAAAGGCAACAGCATCGTCAAAGAGGAAGATGTCTACTTGTATCCTGGAGGTATGAGTGCCATCTGGCACGCTCATGATATCAGTCGAATAGCAAGGAGGGCAAAAGGTGAAAAGGAGGGCAAGAGTGTTTGCTTTGGGTGAGTCGATGACGGGACGTCGACTCACACCATAGCTTCCCGTACACCGATACGTACAAGATCCTGTCCAAGTGGGGCCCAGGATGTCACTTCTACGGTCATGGAGGTGCTGAAGACTTGGCTGCATTGGAAAAAACGCTAGAGACACAAAACGACGGAAAGATCTTGGCACTGTTCGCTGAATTCCCCTCGAATCCTTTACTCCGATCCCCAGATCTCGTCCGGATTCGAGAGCTCGCTGATCGGTATGGCTTCATCGTCGTTGTCGACGAGACGATCGGGAATTTTATCAATGTGGAGATCATGGAATACGTCGATATTGTGGTCAGTAGCTTGACCAAGATCTTTTCCGGAGATTCAAACGTTATGGGCGGAAGGTGAGTGAAGGACGATGGACGTTTATTGACGGTCTAGTCTCGTTCTCAACCCCAATGGTCCTCACTATGACGCATTGAAGTTTGTCCTGGACGAGTGCTACGAGGACCTCTACTTTGCCGAGGATGTGGTCTACATGGAGAGGAACTCTCGCAACTATCGTGAACGGATCAGGAGGGTCAACGACAATGCGTACGATGTGACGGAATATCTCCATTCACGATCCTTGGATTCTGGCCCAGGTGACAACAAAGTCATCAAGAAAGTCTGGTACCCTCGATACTCATCCCCAGAGACGTACGAAAAGGCCCGTCGATTGCCCACGTTGGGCAAAGGAGGGTATGGAGGACTTTTCTCATTGACGTTTACATCACTGGAAGCCAGCCAGGCGTTCTTCGACGCACTGCAATGTGCCAAGGGACCGAGTCTGGGGACGAGCTTCACACTCGCTTCCCCTTATACCATCCTCGCGCATTACCTCGAGCTGGATTGGGCCGCTCAATTTGGCGTCGAAGCCGGTTTGGTAAGGATCAGCGTGGGACAGGAGGACGGACAGGTGTTGAGGAGCTGGTTCGAGGCTAGTGTCAAGGCTGCGGAGGAGGCTGGAGCCAGGCGCTAGGAGTCCTCAGTCATGCTAAGCTTGACCAATGTGACCTTCCATACGTTATACATGTCACGTCTTGCCCTCGAGCCCCACCACAGGAACCGCCAAGCACAATCCGATCCAAGCACTAGTGACGATGATGACAAAGATCCAGATATCCCGAATGATGCTGTCGTAATATGCCCTGAGGATAGGATCTTGAACCACACGTTCCGGTCCAAACATCTTGACGACGCCTAGCGCGGTCCGGCCAGATTCATCTTGAACGTTTCGGTGAGAATCTCTCGTCTTCTCGATGAGGTCGGTGATCTCCTTTGTTGGATCCTGCTGGTTGAGATGAGGGTACGCAAGGATATCATGCCGATCGGCTGGATCGAGTCCGGACTGGGTTTGTGCGTTTCTGTGAGGGATCAAAAACTCGCTCGTTTGCAGTTCGGCACCGCCTGTTGATCGACCATGAGGTGGACGGAAGGTAATGAGAGGGACGGTGGTGGCGCGTGTATAGGGTGAAATCGGCGTGGACGAGGACGAGGGTGTTGAGGGATAATACTGGGTGGGCGAAGACAGTCCGGGAGTATGTATCGTCGAGTCGCTCGCTGCGTGTCTGCCGGTGTATTTGGGCTCCCACTGTCCCTCATCCCATGGATAACTCATGCTCAGATGTCTTCCCGAGACATGATCCAGATGGAAAAGCAACCCGGTCGTCAAGACGTGACGGACTGCTTCACTATAAGGCACGACGTCTCAAAGGTATGCACAGTACATCCCTCGCCTATTCATTCTCGTGAAACCCAAAGGACTCTGTCAGAGTAGACTGACTAGGTTGTTCTGTCCTCTGCCCGACCTGCACCCTGCTGATGACCTCATCCTTCTGCTGTACCGTCCTCTCTCCTTGCCCACTCGTCAAGCTCCCACGGCTTGATCTGCATACTGCTTCGTCCCCAGACATGGCTGCAGAAACCTCTATAAGCTGAGTAGAGCGATCCAGAACCAAACCAGACAAAAATGGCAGATGGGAGTCGAATCGCACGTTGAGAAAAATGTGTAGGCTTGAGGAAGAGCGTAAGGAGGACAAAGAGGATGATACCACAGAGCAGGTCAAAGGCTCCGACCATGCACCTGGAGTGAGCGGGATCCTGTAGACACCACTCACCAGTATCCTTGTTTCTTCCAATTGGTATTAGATCGAATGAGGTCGATAAACCTGGGCAGTGATTGCATCTCGAGCGTGCCATACACCTCGTCATAGACGGGTCGAAACTGGAGTAATCTCTTTGAGTTGACGGTCAACACGCTCGGTGCCTTACCACTTCAGGCGCTGTGCTTCGTCTCAAGCAAGTGCCTACGAATCCTCTCAAATCATCTGTACAGTTCAACTCTCTGGTCGCACCATGTTGGAAAAACGTAGCGAACGCTCGTTGAGCCTCATCCCGCATAGGCTGATCGATCGGGTCGAGCCATGAATCAGGCGAGACTGTCAAGTGGGTAAATGGATCGTGTCGGTGGTGTAGTTCAGTCAGAGGAACAGGAACTCGATGAGTATCGGAAGCTTGAGCCCATCGATGAGAGTATGACCTGAACCAGAGAACAAACAGGAGATTCTCCAATGTCATTTCTCTCTTGGCGAGGTAGGATGCAAAGTCTGTGAAACTTATCGGGGGGCATGTATGACCATTGAGGACGTGCGCGAGTTTGATGTCTTCCAATTTCGGTCTTCGAGGTGGCTTGAGCTTGGCTGATCGCGTCGGTCCTTGGTAGGCTTCGGGAGTTGAATTGGAGTCCATTGGTTCTGAGGGCTAGGAGGTATGAAGATGAAGCTCACGTTGAAATGTACAAGTCAGGTTGTCAGGGGGGTTTTGACCCCATTCCTTTGGGAATGATCGAGTCAGCAAGCGAGTCAGCCCTTACAGTCTCTCGATACGCCAACTCGTCAACTCAAGACATCACTCGTACATGAGGCCACCTAGAAGAGATACGAGGTCGCTCATTCCAGCTCTTTGTTGCCCTCCCGCGAATATGAGACGACGGTACATAGAGGAGGAGGGGGACAGATGCCCATCCCGCCTTATCAATTGACCTCAGCTGCCACGTCATTGCCATGTTTCTAGACTTTTTCCGAGCGCCTGCATATCACACATTTCGAGCTCAGCTTCAACGACAAGAACTCATCCATGGTCAAGATGTCCGCACTACCCCGACAATGCCTAGCATCGTCCTCCCGCTACACACTGAATCACCCGATCCACATGGCTTACAGATCCTTCTCCTTCTTTCCTCACCGAACTCCTCCTCCACCACCTCTCCCATTCTTCTCTCCTCCGTCCCTACAGCCATTCGCACCAGGAGGCTCGCCCGAACCGAGCAAAGACAAGACACCGAGAGAGGAGGAAGTAGACGATCACGAATGGGAGATCCGAGCGGGTGAGTGGTGGACATGTCGCGTGGACTCAAGGACGATTCATAGCAAAGGCCACATTGCACCTGCAAGATTCTATACCGAGGTTCTTTCAACCTGAGCAGACCACCTCGGACATGTTCCCAGCGGACATCTTTAGCGCGAACCTGATCCTCAAGCTACCACCACCGCTTCCGCTCAAGGTGGGTCAGGCCAGAAAGACCTCTTGCTGATTTGAAGACGTCCTCCCTGACCGCTTACTCTCTTGTGTCTACCCTCGCACGAAGTGGAATGCAAGGTGAGCAATGCTAATGATTCTCTCATTCCGGCAGCATGTAGCTGACGTTGTTGCAGCACTCCACTCGGACCTCCGGATCAGCCTTGATCGAATGACATACAATTCGCCAACCTCTGTCGCTCTGCCAAACCTCAATGCCAAACGTCAGAGACAGATCCGTAGTCTTGTCACTGTCAGAGGAAAGCCAAGACTACCAGGCGGCATGGTAGGTGTATGGTGACCCGAGCCTAAACTCACGCTCTACTCCAGGAAGCAGTGTGGCACACATCCTCACTCTACACCCTATCTCCATACTCTGGTCTGATCATCTCTCACGAGGTCGAATCTATCCGACCCTTACCCGGCGAAGGGGTCGCGGAATGGCTCAGGAATAGATTGAGAGGTTGGCGCAAGGAGGAAGACGCTTTACCAGTGCCTTGCCCCCGAGCTGTTCCAGTACCGAGTACTTTGGAGATTCTGAGGTTCTTGGAGCGTCAAAGGAAGTTGTAGTCTGTTGTTGTGCATGGGATGTGATGTCGTGGAGCCTTTGCCTCTTTAGCCCATGTTACGTATCGCGACACAACACCATGCCCGTAGGTCTCCTTTCTCATCTGCGTCACATATCTTGAGATGAGCCCGGGGGCCGAGGCGCCAACATTTTTTTCACGCCGCCCCATCCCGGTCCGGACGTTTCAAAGAAGTTGAAAATATTTATCACATGCAAAAGTGATCATATGATTCATCATCAATATCATCTCTCTCTTGTCCATACATTTTACTCACACCACACAGAGTTGACAGAGGTGTGCTACAGGATGCCTTCGAGAAGGCAGTCGACATTAGAAATGGACGTGAGTATTACTCCTCCTCCCCATCTCGCTCGCGGTGTCTCGGCCTGCTCAGCCTCGGATCCGGGCATGGTGGAGTCGGCCGGGAATTCCCGATGGAGTACAGTAGCACTGATTCGATACAGGATGATGACCCGTTGTCTGGAATGGGTGAGGACGATGGGATTGAAGGCAATATCAAGGGGTCTGCGTGAGTATTCGGTGACACCACACACACACTCTCTTCGGCTGAGGCAAAAGTGGCAGGTCCAGCGAACAGAGAAAGCGTCAGGTATGCGCCGCTTGTTAACAGATCGAACGTGAACTGATCCGATTCTCAGAACCGGGCAGCTCAGAGAGAGTTTCGTATGCGAAAGCAGGTGAGTCCTTCCCGGATGACGCAAACATCATCGCTGACACCCTTTGCAGCAATATGTAAGCACATCCTCCGCCGCACTCAACCGACACCAGGTCCGCGATCTCGAAGCCCGAGTCGAAGTTCTCTCCGGAGACAAGGAAGAGCGCGTGGAACTCATGGTCCTATTGATTCGAAATCTCCTCAAGGAAAACAAGGATCTCCGAGACATGGTTAAGAATATGGCCTCATTTGTCGGAGAAGGTCAGTCACATCTTCAGCATCACATTGACCCTTTTCCCAGGTCTGGGATCCTGTCTTCCCCGTCTCGGTCTATCGGCTCCCCAGCTCGATGCGATCCTGAACCGAGCCGACACAGATACCGCCTACGACGCGTTCATTGCTCTCAAGGCGTCCAAAGAATTGGAAGAAGCTAATCCCGGGATCCCGCTGGGTCTCGTAAGGAAGCGGGAGGGGAACCCCTCGGGATCAGCGGCGAAACGTAAACGGTCCTCGGTCATTGACCAGGAAGGTGGTCCACCGACTGGAGACAGTGGTGGGGTGTCCAATCGCGATGAGCCGCCTCGCGGATCATCTTCCTCGGTGCCTCCTGCTGGCCACAAGGATACACCTGAAGATGTCAAGCCATCTAGCGACGCGATCAACATGCCCGGCCCTTACTCTTACCTCTTTCCCGATCTCGAAGCGTTCGCTGCGAATCCTGCTCAGCCGATGAACGGTCTAGGGTTGATGCCTGGCCAGCCTCAGACACCGTTCGCCGCTCCATTCCCCCTGACTCCCGGCTATTTCAGCACGTTCCCTCTCGGTGCAGGTACAGGAATGACTCCGTTCGCATCGCAATTCGGTCTCGGAAATTACATGGCTCCAGCGGCTTTTGCCAATCAAATAGGATCCATGCCTGGTCCTTCGGCTCTGCCCAGTGTACCGTCGGCAGCAGATTACCTGACTGGATTTGGTCTGACCTTGCCACCAGCTCAACCCATGTCTGCATTTGCAGGAGGAGCCAGACCTGATGGAGGCGATTATGCCGCTCGACATCCACCAGAACCGCCCGCCACGGAACTATCTCGGACTTCTTCTGGCAACACTCCTATCAGATCTACTACAAATACCCCACAGCAGACTAAACCTCAACCATCTGCACCTGCGAAACCACCCGGTATGGCAGAAGAAATGGACCGACAGAGACGATTACGAGAGGCCGTGGCGAAGATCAGCGCTGCGAGTTCTAAAAGAGGTCAACAGGATACAGAATTCACCCCTGCGGAAATTGTCGAGAGAGCGTGTATCCATGCAGAGGTTCAAAAGGTCATGCGGGAGTCTCACATGGACGACAGGACGACGGAAGCGTTTAGACTGACTGCATATCACTTGTTCAAGTGGGTCATAGCCGCTGACGAGGATGTCACTGATTGGATTTCCAGCTATCGTTTGAATCATTCCTATGTATTGCCACCCTCTTTGACACCGACTCCCATCCAGCGCACAATCCCTCATGAGTATGTCATTGACGGGATGATCTACCCAACGTTGCGTGATCGGATGATTCTGCTTCGGGGTGAGTCATACTGTTGATAGCGTTTGCTGAAAGATTCAGGCCAATACGATCTCGTCTCTGCTTTGACCGATATCGTCCTACAAGTGAGCTAGATCAATGTGTCCCTCGCTGACCCAGGACAGACCCGAGTTCATGGAGACGATGTCTTGAATCATGAGTATTGGGAAATCGGGGAAGAATGGCTGAGAAAATACTCGTGAGTCATCTGGACCTCAAGCGACATTAGGCTGATCGGCTCTTCAACAGATTCCTCGTCGACGACACCATCCTTGATATATGCAACAAGTGGAGAAAAAAGCGTGGAGACCCTCCTGTCATCCTGTCGTCTGAAAGTCAGCACCCTTCTGAAGCTGTGAATTCTAGTTGGCAACATACTATCAAGTCGTGACGGCCTCATTTGGCCGAACTTGTACCCCATCTTCTGTGTCTGCGGCCTTATGTATCGCTATTGCATGGTGTGTCAGCCTCTAGTCTTGATGTCCATCGTCAGACGGTCAGTCGTACCCGATTGTTGCGGTCTCCATGAGTTCCGCCGCCCTTCCTGGACAATGGCCGAAGGTCATCAGGTAATTCCGTGAAATCCGGAAAGGTATATAAATACAACCGGTAGATCATGGATGGTGTCTGAGTGCCGGTTCACCCTCACCCTCAGCCCTCCATCATGCTCGATACGTCAGGCAGTATCGTGGTCACTGGTCCTCAGGGCGGTATGACCTTACACTTCATAGAGTCTTACTATCAGAAACACCCCGACAACCACCTGGTTCTCCTGGTACGAGATCCATCCAAAGTCTTGCCTTCGCTCTCCACCATGTCCAACTGTACCATTCTCCGATGTGATCTGTCCGATTTATCGAGCGTTCGCCAAGCGAGTCAAGAGATCACCGATCGTGTAAAGTCTGGAAAATTATCACCTATCGAATGTCTCGTCGAAAGTGCTGCCGTCCAAGTCTGTGGACCCAACGGACCGCGAATCACTCAAGACGGGTATGAAGAGACGGTAGCTGTCAATCATCTAGCACATTTCATCTTGACTTTGGATCTCTTACCGTCCATGAAGCCCCAAGGGAGGATTGTCATCGTCGGAAGTGATTCCCATCGACCGAATTACAAGTTTATCAAGATTGGACCAAAGTACAAGCCGATCGAGTCCTTGCTCAAGGTGGAACCTGGTACAGACCCTTCAGGCTCAGGTGTTGATATTGGAATGGCAAGGTACTCAACGAGTAAACTGCTTCAGATGATGACGGGTCACGAGGTGAGGTCCGTGGAGCCTGCAGAACGCCAGATGCTTATCCCATTGCTAGCTCGCTCGACGGCTCAAGACCTCATCGAAATATAAAGGCATTCACGTCGTCATGTTCAATCCGGGATCCATGGGCGGTACAGGTCTCTTCCGAGATAGATCTTGGATCGGTCGAGTGATCCTAGGCTACGTTCTAAATTGGACCAGATTACTCAATTGGCTTGATCCAGCCTTGATGGCATCTCGAAAGGAAGATTCAGCGGCTGTCCTTGAGAGATTGGTCGAAGATCCTTCGTACGCTTTGACCGAACCTATCGACGAGGAGGGACAAACGATCTCGGGTGTAGGCGCCGGTGCACCTTACTTTGACTACGCTGGGAATCAAGCTAGCACACTGGGAGAAGCGAATGAACAGGAGAAATGTGAGGAATTATGGCGAGATTCAGCGACTCTGTTAGGGTACAGCGGAGAAAAGGCGCTGATCTAAGGGGTTTGAAGTCCATGTCACATAGACCGTAGACTTTGCATCCTTTGTCCCTGAGCTAGGACTACCCTTGTCAAGCATTGCTGATGCAACATCCGATGACATCCTTCAACGATCACTGATGAGAATCCGAGAATGACCCCTGCCGCTCTCTCAAGGACACCGCCGGTCACATTCTCACCTACATCAACGCCGTCGCTCCGGTTACAAGTCTACTTAGAGGCATTCTTCACCCCTGCTTCACTTGTAAATTCAGTTGGAAAAGACTCTCCTCGTCTTTCCATCTTCCACCTGGTGCAGCGGTATCAGCCACAGACCCAGAAAGGCAGAGTAAGGCCTGTTAAGTGACTCTAACGCTCACCCTTTGTTGATGGAGAAGAAGCAGTTCGGACATAGGTTGTGCATGAGCACAATGTTTCCACAAGCTGGGCAAGTTTTGAAATCTGATGTGCATCAGTGAGCCGCGGGGTGTTTGGCAGACGTGCTCAGGATCTCGTCCTCAACTCACTCGTCTTGTTCACTAATCCTTTCCCTGCAAGCTTTTGCATCTTCTTTCGATGAGATACTTTCTTTTTCGGAACAGCAAGTAGGATCGGAGGGATGAGCTCGAGCAAGGATTCGAGACCAGGGACGAGGGACATCCATCCCTTTGATGCGATCGCATTTGACCTGGAGACCGGAACTGGCATATCCATGTTCGAGTTTGAAGGTGAAAGGCAGGAGGCTGATGAAGATGGTTCGCAAGGCATAGACCAGGCTGGGCGGAGATAGGGCGTCAACAGTCTCGGCATCATTGATCCCATGCTGAAAGACACAGGCTTGGAGGCCAAGGAGGCGAGAGGAAGGGCTGCCATGCTGCTCAGCGTCGTGTATGATCGCGAGTCACACAGATCATGCGAGACGATGCAGCATTTTCGATCCATCCGCCACGTGATTCACTTTTCCACGGTGACGCTCCCTACGTTGCATCTTTCTTGGTGCCTGGCGTCATAGATCGCGATCGCCGGTGGAGGTCGTCCATCGATCCTGTAGCTAGCTTGCATCTCAGATGCACTTCAGAAGCACGATGTCCACAGCGGTCATACAGGGTAGCTCCGGAGGCCTAGGATTTGCTCTCACGCAACATGTCCTCAAGCACACTTCTCTCAACGTATTTGCATTGACTCACCGGTCAGCGAAAGAGCTACAAGAACGGCTGGGACATCACGAGCGTTTGACCGTCTTGGATAGAGTCGACATCAGAGATGAAGGGACTTTGGAAAAGGCTGCAAGTACAGTGAGAGAGAGGCAAGGAAACGATTCCGTGAGATTGATAGCCTGCTTCGCGGGTGTCGTGAGTACAACAACAACTCGTCACCGCTGAACGGCAGCTCGAGCCCGAGAAATCCTTGAGAATGATCAACCCTCAAACTCTTCTCGACACCTTTCAAATCAATTGCATGGGCCACCTATTGACCTACAAGCACTTTGTGCCTCTTATTCCCAGCAAAAAAGCCTTTGCAGAGCTGAAGTGGGATGAGGATCCGGCGAAAGGACTCGTTGCAAAAACCAATAGTCTGTGTTTCTCGTTGAGCGCGAGAGTGGGGAGTATAGAGGATAACAAGAAAGGAGGGTGGTACTCTTATCGAGCGTAGGTGGTCAAGCTCCGTTCCCACTGACGTCCAGATCAAAAGCCGCGCTCAATCAATTCATCCGAACGCTGGATCACGAGGTGCGCTCGACACCTTCGGTGTGTGCTGATCTCTAGCTCGTCAACAAGTCCTCCTCTGGCGTCGCTATGGCTTATCATCCCGGGACTGTCTTGACTTCATTCACACGACCGATCCTTGGAGCCAAAGCAGAACCGAATCCAGACAAGGGACAATTCTCAACGGATCAAGCTGTGGAGCACCTCGTCAGTATTATGAGCAAAGCATCGAGGGAACAAGAGTGGGGAGGCAGGTTGTGGGATTACAAGGGAGAGCAGATCCCCTGGTAGGTATCACAGATGATGTAGTGTCAGTCCAAAGGTAAATCTCGACCTTTGTGTATCACCATCCTTTGACCACTCGAGGGATGAGTTGTCAGAGAGACTTTGACAGATGAGTTGTCGTTTTCAATCTCGATTGCTGCCAGAGAGATTAGAGCTAGCTCTACGTCCCTGGAGTATGGCACCGTTTCCCACAGGGCATGTCATTCTGAGACAATTTGGTGATGTCGGCGGCTCCTTGGGAGGAGTCGCCAATACGATAGGTAACGGCGCTGCGGGGGCAGTGGAGACTGTGGCAGACGGGGCAGGTGGTGCTGTCAACACAGCGGTGGAAACTGCAGGAGGGGCCGTCCAGACAGCAGCGGGCGCGGTCGGTGTGAGTAAAGCAGGTGTGGGGGAACGTCGCTCACCCACCCTAGGGTGCTGCAAACACTGTGGCGGTGAGAACTGAAACCCTTGCCAAGCTGACAGTATTCAGGGAGCTGTCCAGACCGGAGCAGTGAGTATGGCTCAGCACAAAATATGCTGATGCCATGACAGGGGCCTGTTGGGGTGAAGGTTGCTGTCAGGTCCGATGACTGACGATATAGAGTATAGCAGATGATGTCAGTCAAGTTGGAGCTCTTGTCGGACCACTCAAAGCCGTGAGTCATCCAAAAGTCCGCGACCGACCTTGCAGGCCATGGACTTTTGGAAGAACAACAAGCAAGACATTTACATCGGCAAGTCGTGCGCCGGTCGCCAAGTTGACTTTGCTCAGGCGCCATCGTCCTCATTGTCGTTCTATCACTCTTGATCATCGGCAGTTGTGTCTGCTGCTGCGTAGGGTGCTATGGCATGTGTTGTCGGCGCGATGATCACACCCATCATGATGACACGGCCGCCTGTTGCGGTGCGTGTGGAGGACCAGCGAGGCCCCCTGGTACAGAAGCGACACCAGAGATTGTACCCGTGGATCGAAGACCATTCTGTACCTCCTGCTTTGGAGACAAGTTGGGGTACGACAAGACATATCTCGCTCGCGGATGTGGCAAGCGTCAACCCAGGAGAGGTGAAGTATGGAACACCTGCGGATTAGTTGGACCCAAAGGTCATGGAAGTATCTTTAACCGCATGCGAGAGAGTGAATGGTGGCCTGGATGCCTGGGAGGGAGAGGCTTCAAAGATGGTTGGACCAAGTATCAAGAGACGATGGGGGAAAGGATGCGACAAGCGGCAATGTACAGGCCAAAAGTAGAGAAGCGTAGAAATAGGGACTCGGCGAGCGACTCCGGATACGAGAGTGACAATCCAGGGGCAAAGAGCTAGAATACATCGCTGTGTACATGTCATAGTGATTCCAAGAAGGCCTTGACTTTGGCCTCGGGCAACATCCCGACTGGGTCGTCAGCGTATTTGTGTGATGACACTCACTAAACTTGTCCACCGGTTTACCATTCTTAAACCCAACGACGAAAGGAACTGCAGAGACCTCGAATTCAGTCAGTCGCCCGCCCGTACAGTGGCCCCACCTTGTACTCTGCTGCCAAGGCATTGTTCTCATCCACATCTACCGTCATGAGATCATACGGTGTATCAGGCGTTGTCAGACGCTGCAACATCGGCCCGAGAATCTTGCATGGGCCACACCAGCTAAAAGACGAGTCAGTGCGTTGTACGAAAAGCTCGCCCACCTCGCAGTAAAGTCTACCAATAATGGCTTGCTTGAATTCGCATCCAGAGCTCGCTTCTCGAAAACCTCTCGATTGGCATTTAGAAAGTGATCCCTGGCTACTGGGGAGGAGTGAACGCTCCGAGCGAAGCGGACTGTGTTCGTAGCTATCCTGAAAGACTTTGACAGAGGCATGGTCAGATGAAGTAGAATCGATCGGTTTTTCGGCTCGACATTTCGTCAGATCATTCACTATTGATCTATCTACCGGCAATCACTCCATCGATCCCTGCAATTGCCTGGTTCCTCCCTCCCACTCACCATGCTATCACGGTCATTCGTCCAATCTCAGCGTCTGCTATCCCGCGGACTGATCACACCTGCCCCATGTCGATCCTTCGCGGCACACCCTCGGAAACCACTGGAATCGACAACCTTTTCAGATAAATCGTCACCTCGAGAAGTGTACGAAAGACCAGAAACGAGTCGTGGGATGCCACCTGAGGGAGCGCCTTCATTCTCGAAAAGAGCTATCGAAGGGGATGATTCCAAGGAGATGACGCTGGAAGAAGCTTTCAGTGGTCCTTCGAGACCGAGATTGGTGTACGCTGTCCCTTCGCGAAAGACCAAAGAGCTGCCGAGGCTTGGGGTGCGTGACTATACAGGTAATCGCTGACGATCAGACCAAAGTGCCTCTATGTAAGGCCTAGACCTGATCTTCTCCTGCTCATCCCCACAGACATACTCCTCGGCACACTTGGACTGTCAGCCTGGGGCATATTCTTGTTATACGCTACCAATGCGGGTGAGGTTTTTCTCCACTCGATCACTCACATAACCTCAGAACGTCTCGCATCATCCGCCATGCGTAGTGTCCAATTCCATCTCCGCCACTCCCCAGATGTCAGCGCTTTGTTGGGCAAGCGCGTGAGGCTGGAAGAGCCGCCATGGTGTGAGCGAGGCGTGTTGGGACCTCTTGCTAATCAGCAGTCATCGGTGACCCTTGGATTTCTGGCACCGTGAGTGGCCTTGCATGATTCTTCACCAACATGTAGGTCAATACCATGCAAGGTCGGATCGATCTCAGCTTCAGGGTACGAGGCGACGACGGTGAGACAAGCTGTGACGCTCGCTCGAGCTAATCCACAGCATCGGGAACCATCTACTTTACGTCAATCCGACCTCACCAAGGCGACCCATGGCGAATCCGTAAGTCAGTGCGCATCTTATCTCTGACCCAGCAGTACGATATAAACTGATCACGGACTCTGGAACGACCGTTCGACTAGAAGACAAGATCGAACGGATCACTGACAACTCTGCTGTGGAAAAGCAGCTCTCATTATGAACCCATGCACTATGCATCCTTGACTCTACTCCACGCCCCAATGTTGCCATCCAAGACGTCTCGATCGGCTAACTGATCGAGTCGAGCCATTTCCCTCCTGACGAATCGGACGACCCGTTCCAGTTGGTCGAGCATGTATATTTCCGTGACAGAGTATGCGTCGACCTCGTCTGGAGCAACAAATTCAGGTGAAGGAGGTCCGAGACCACGAGAAGCAAACAAGTTTCGCCATAACCAACTGGCGAGTTCCGCATCTGCTGATTCCCTGTCCCTGGCCTCTTCACTCATCTGCAACGCAAGGACATAATCCAATCCGATACTGGCCCCTTTGTATTGTTCTCCAAATTCCTTCAGATACTTTTGTATCACGCGTTCTCGCTCATTCCGACCTAGCGCACGACGCATCTGTGATTCTGCCAGCTCGAAAAAGTTGTTGATGATTTCGGCAGTGTATCGACCTGATGTAGGTTTGGAGAACAATGAGGTGGATGATGTTACGGCTGGAGACATGGCTGGCGGGGGTCGGGGTGTGGACGGAGGTGATGGGTCCGGTAATTCAGGTATCGGATGAGATTTTGAAGGGGCAGCAACGGGGAGGGCTCTGAGTCGAGTAATGAGGATCAGGAGGTACATCATGTGGAGTTGGAAAAAGGTTTGATATGTCGGCGGCAATTGACATTCTGGAATGAGCAAAAGCCTTTCGCTGCGTCGACTCACCTCCATACCAATAATCCGCATCGTTCTCTATAGCCTCCACGATCCCACCCAGCATGCGTTGTGTTTCCCGAATGGCCGTCACAGCTTCCGTGTTGTAACCCATTATCTTGACTATCCTAGTGAGCCATTTCTTTTGAGTCTCAGAGTACTGCTTCGGCGGCGGAGACGCTCCGCCCGCTTCGATCGGGTTCGATGGGGTCAATGTGTTGGCTGGCGGCGGAGCGAATGGATCTCTCGGGACTGGGAAGATCGGCGTTCCGACGAGGTATGGTGAGTTCTTTTCGTCCGATAACTGAGGTCGTTCAGGTTCTTTCGCACGAGCATAATGTCTGATGTGCGTCCTGGATATTGGTCTGGAAGACGACGCTACGAGTGACCGCGCTGCTCTTCTCGATATCGATGCCATGGTGTTCTGTCGATCGACCCAAAAAAAAGGTTGCAACCGGGTTAGAAAAATCAATCTCGGTGGACGACGGGATCTCGGCGTTACATGGCTTGATCGGAAGATGTGGCATCATCCCCCCGCGACGCGTCTATCTTTTTTGTGGAAGCGTGCAGGCAATAATATCATCATCCATCATGTCGGATCTAGCTTCCGTCAAGGCAGCTGTGAAAGCTTGGGAGAGGTCGTTCAAGGCGACTCACAAGCGAGACCCAACCAAGGAGGACATCAAGAATGATCCAGGAAGGATAGGTAGGTCCAAACAGTCAGTTCATGTAAGCCAACAGTTCCAGGAGAGCAATATGCTCTGTACAGGAAGCTGTCCAAGCTGTCATCGGAGTCTCAACGTTCGTCCTCATCTGGATCTCAACGTCCCGACTCATTCAGAATCGTCCCCTCGAACGGATATCCCACGACACCGACGCCTCCGACTCGGCATCGATCAGTATCCCGGTCCAGCTCGAGACCGACCGCATCATCGGTCGAGGCAAACAGATGTCTACCCTCATCGCAGGCGGGACCGTCGACCCCTTCGAGACTGATCACGCCTAAGAAATCTCGTCCATATTCTGGTCCGATCCATGATCCCAACCCAATCAATCCATTTGCAGTGACGCCCGTCAAAACACCTGCCTCCCACCTCGGATCGGCTGGCATGTTCTCCACGGATAGGACAGCTTCCAGCAGCTCACCGTTCATCCACGCTTCATCGCCTCGGAAACTCAGACAGGTCCTCGAGGCGAATTCGTTGCGCAAAGTGAGAGAGAGAGAAGGGCTGGAGGAGATCACGCCGAGGACAAGGGCACGGAAGAGGTTACGCGGAGAGGCCGTGGCTGACACCCCTGTCAAAGATCGTCCCGTTCGGCGAAAACGTGGAGAGCGCAGACCCACGACTGAGGCCTCTAGTGACGCGGTATCAAAGGGCAAAGGGAAGCTGCCTTTGGAGGATGAATTCGGACCGTCGCCTATGCGTCCCGAGGTCGACAAGACGTTTACCGCGTTGTTCGATGAGCCAGACGAAGGCAGCGAGGTGGTCGGCCTAGAGGACATCAGAAGCAGATCAAGTGTCATGATGGGACTGTTTGGCCGAGCGACGGTCGAAATCAAAAAGAAACCGCAGATCGGGGAGGAATCGCCAGCCCCTAGTTTACCCCTTCCTGTAACGGAGGCAGCGGAAACGGTGGTCATAGATGCCGAAGAACTCGCACATACTCCTCAACGACCTTGCAAAGTCATTTCCTTCTCCGACGATGAGCAAGATGAGTGGGACCCTGAAGGCGGTCATGTAACGCATCAAGTCGTCATCACAGGTACTCGACGTCAGGTCTGTAAACCGAGAGACAGTCTCAGCGATGGAACCGACGGGGACGATGACGGTCTAGACACGCCAGAGCTCTATGACAATATAACCGAAGAAACGTCCCATACTTCTATCCATCCTTCATCACCTCCTCCACTGTTGTCCCTTTTGTCTATCCAGTCACCTCGGGCAAAAACGACCATCACGGAGATGCGATACAAGGCCATCTTTGATCCATCCCAAGCTGCTCGTCTACGGGCCATGAAACGGGGTCAAGAGGTCTATATCAGTGGGCAAGGTGTGGATAGGGACGGTGACATGGAGGAAGAGAATGAAGTTGAAGGCGATGATGATTGGGAGGAGGAGCCAGAAGGATGGAAAGAGGCTGGCATAGCGGATGAGGACTGGTAGCGTGACGTGATAATAATTGCATAAGGTAATGGGTATATACAATGCAGGGTTGAACTGCGGTTCACAAGCGTTTATTGCAGGTATGAGACTTGATGAAGGCCGATGAGGACCCGGTTTTACAGATAAACAAATAGCCTAAGCGTACTCCTCCACGGTACCACACTCGCAGACGAGGTTGAGATCTCCGGCAGCTGAAAATTCAGCTCAAATCCCTTGACACGCACTCACCATCATCGACACGTCCGACTGTGGGCCAGAACTTGGACCTCTTCAAGCTCGGAACCGGCCAGACAGCCTTCTCCTTGGAGTACGGCCTGACGTCAGCGCACCGTGGAAAGCTCTCCCACTCACTTGTCCCAAGTCTCCGTCATGATCTTTGACAATGGATGCGGTGCATTCTTGAATACATTGTTCTCCTTTGGCTGAGCCCCCGAGGCAATCTCATCGGCTTCCTTTCGAATAGAGATGAGCGCGTCGATGAACCTGTCGAGTTCGTGTTTCGGTTCAGACTCGGTAGGCTCAATCAACCAGCATCTAGCACATCAGCAAGATCGGTGCAAGCCACTCACGTAGAGATGGGCCATTGAGCCGTTGGAGGATGGAATGAGTAATCTTGCAGTCTCTTTGAAAAGTCTGCAACTTTGAGACCGGCAGATTTCTCAAATTCCGCCAGATCGATCAAACACTCGTGGGCCACACGCCCGTTTGCATTCTTGAATCGAATGTTGTAGTAAGGTCGAAGACGCTCGGCAATGTAGTTGGCATTGAGGAGGGCGATCTTGGATACCTCGGTGAGTCCTTTACCACCGAGCATCTTGATATAAGCCCAAGAGATGGTGTTGATGCTGGCTGACCCGTAGGGTGCAGCAGACACTGCAGAGATGGGCGAAGTCCCTCCGGTAGGGATGATCGGATGGGTCGGGAGGAAAGGAGCGAGATGGGCTTTGCAAGAGATGGGTCCGACTCCTGGTCCACCACCACCATGAGGGATAGAGAACGTCTACAGGTCAACAAGTCTCCCTACCCTCGAAACTCACCTTGTGCAAGTTGGTGTGACTGACATCTCCACCGACGCGACCGAGACTAGTGAGACCGATCAAACTGTTACAATTGGCTCCGTCAACGTAGACTTGTCCGCCGTTTTTATGCACGATATCGCAGGCTTCCTCGATGCCCTCCTCAAAGACGCCAAAGGTCGAAGGATAGGTGACCATGAAAGACGCGAGTTGATCCTTGTGTTGCTCAGCTTTGGCCCTCAGATCATTCAGATCCAAGGATCCGTCCTGAAGAGCCTTGATCGGCACGACCTTGTATCCGACCATGGCGGCGGACGCAGGGTTGGTACCGTGAGCCGAGAGAGGGATCAAGCAGATGTCTCGGTGACCTTGGCCCTTTGATTCATGGTACGCCTGGATGACCTTGAGACCTGCATATTCACCTGACGCTCCCGAGTTGGGCTGGACCGATGTCGCATCGTACCCAGTGACCAGGGATAGATCAGACTCGAGCTCCTTTATCAGAGTCTCATATCCTCGTGCTTGGTCAACGGGAGCAAATGGATGAATACCACCAAACTCCTTCCAAGACAGTGGCACCATGGAGGAAGTCGAGTTGAGTTTCATCGTACACGAACCGAGGGGAATCATTCCATGGACCAAGGAATAATCCTTTTCCTGCAGGTGCATCATGTATCGCAACATGTCAGTCTCCGAGTGATGCTTGTTGAACACGGTCTGAGGGAGGAAATCGGTGGTCCTGGCCAAAGAGCCCTGAAGAGGTGCCGTGAGGTTGGAAGATGACAACTCGAGTTCTTGAGCGACAGCTTCGAGGGCGGGAGGCTCAATCGTCGATTTCCCGAGTGCCTTGTAAAAGACGTTGACGATGTCGGTCAAATCGAGAGGTCCCACACTCTCGTCCAGGGTAATCCCAATCGTCTTGTCATCGATCCGGCGAAAGTTGATGCCCGCCTGAACAGATGTGGCGTGGATGACCTGAGAGGAGATTCCAGCCGTGGTCACGTCGACGGTCAAGGTGTCAAAGTACGTCTTGTTGGTGATGGAGAAGCCGTTGGATTCGAGAACCTTGGCCAAGACGCGAGTGAGAGAGTGGACCTTGCCAGCAATTCGACGCAAGCCTTCAGGACCGTGGTAAACGGCGTACATCGCCGCCATGTTGGCCAAGAGAGCTTGAGCAGTACAGACGTTTGAAGTCGCCTTTTCCCGTCGAATATGTTGCTCTCTCGTTTGAAGTGCGAGTCGATACGCCGGAGCTCCGCTGGAATCCTTGCTCAAGCCAACCAATCTCCCGGGCATCTTTCGTTTCATATCATCCGTGCAGGCGAAGAAGGCGGCATGAGGTCCACCGTAGCCTACGGGAACTCCAAATCGTTGACTGTTTCCACACACTATATCGGCGCCCCACTCGCCCGGCGGTTTCAACATGGTCAATGCCAAGAGATCAGAAGCCACAACTGTCTTTGCGCCTGCAGCCTTGACTTTCTCAGCGACCAATGACCAGTCCAGGATCTCTCCGTTGACATCGGGGTACTGCACGAGCGTGCCCATCAGTCTGTCGGATCCGAGTGCTTCGACTTCAGCCCCGAAATCAGCGTTACTCGAGGCGATTTTGAGCTCGATACCGAATCCACTGGCTCGCGTTTCAAGCACTGCCAACGTCTGAGGAGAGACAGTGGGAGAGACGAGGAAGACGTTTTTGCCCTTTGAAAATTTGGGCTTGGGTACAGAAGCCAAGCACATAGCCATGGCCTCAGCGGCGGCGGTAGATTCGTCCAGTAATGAAGCGTTTGCGATGGGCAGTCCGGTCAAGGAGATGGCAATGGTTTGAAAGTTGATGAGCGATTCGAGTCGACCTTGAGACTGTTCGGGAGAGTATGGCGTGTAGGCAGTGTACCATGCGGGGTTTTCGAGGATCTGAGATTAGCCGGGGGGTTCGTGTTCATGCTCACGTTTCGTTGAATGACCGGCGGGACGATGGCGTTGTGGTAGCTGCGGCAGCATCAGCACATCAACTCGACATTTCTGGACCCACCCCATGCCGATGTAGCTCTTCATGCCTTTATTCATCGCGGCGACCTCTTCGGCTCTTCGCCTCAGTTCCAACTCGCTCCAAGCTCTCAAACCTTTACCGTCGTCTTCATTGGTGAGCTCGTCGACTCTGACATTCTTTGGGATCGTTGCGTCGACGAATTCATCCAACGACTTGTACCCCAAGACACTGAGCATTTCCTGGACATCGTTTGATCTCGGGCCCACATGGCGTGGTAAGAAGGTATCGAGGGGCGTGAACACGGATTCAGTAGATGGCTGATAAGCTTTTGAAGGGACGACGGGATGAGGTTGTGTGGCGGTAGTGGAGCTGAGTGCAGTCAGAGTCGGAGTTGGACTTGACCGAGCCAGAGAGATGGAGAATGGTCTGTGAAGGGGGAGAGCGCCATGACCCAGGGCTCTGGATACTCGAATGAGGCGACTCATTGCGATGCGACGGAATGTGGTCCAGCCGATTGGGAGAACCTCAGAAAGAGCTTTCGACCGTCCTGTGGTGTGGTGATAGGAAAGAGAAGAAGGACCCCGCTCCCCATCCACTGCCTTGTCCTCGCTGTTCCACGGGACGCCGTCAGCCTTTCGGTTGCATGAAAAATAAAATTATTGGAATTTGTTGGACGGTTATTTTCCAACAACCGAGGGCGTCGCGATAACGGCGCGTTTCAGCGGAGATCGCCGCCATTTCGCTGCCACGTGTGAACTCAACCTGGCGAGGAACAAAAACTGTTTGTTGTCTCTACTGTATGCTCTCTCAGCTCAGCTCAGCTCAGCTCAGCTCACCTCAACATGTCCTCCACTTCCGACCTGCGTAAGCGGAAATCCAACCCCGTCCTACGATCAGACGACATTCGCAATGGAAACTCGACGGCTTTGCTCAAAGTCAATGCGGTTCCGACAGAGCACGGACAAGAGATGGACAAGAAGTTGGATGAGCACCAGACGTAGGTTCAGAGCGAGAGGCTGGTTACTGATCCATTCACAGATACGAATTCGGAGGGCCCGTTGGCGTCACGGCGATGATGGTCGGCTTTCCACTGCTCATGTGTGAGTGGGGTTTGTAGAATGATCGCTCACAAACCTAGACTACCTCTGGATATGCCTTTGGTACTACCAAGGGAGATTCGTCCATCCGACCTCGGTGGAGGACATTGGACCTTTCTTCCGCCGGATGTGGATGCATTGTCTCGATGTGGGTGAAGCTCCGCCCATGTTCTGACCCTCACAGGGCGCGTACCCCAACGCTTTCGCTTGGAAGACTTACCTCGGCTTGACATTCGGCGAACTCTTCTTCGCGGCCGTGTTGCCCGGAGTCACCCAAAACGGTCTACCGGTCCCATCCTTGAACTATGCCACCCTGCCATACCACTGCAACGCCCTTTTTTCATGGTACTCCACCCTCCTCGTTGCTTTCGGTCTACACAAGACTGGGATCTTCCGGCTCCCATGGATCATTGAAAACTTTGGTCATCTGATGACCGTCGCCATCATCACCTCATTCGCTTGCTCCCTCGCCATGGATCTCTTGGCTAGAGGTTTCCACTGGGGAGGTAAACCATTGAGATTGAGCCACAACCTCGTCTACGACCATTTCATGGGCATCTCACTCAATCCGCGTCTCGGACCAGTCGACCTCAAGATGTTTGCTGAAGTCAGAGTCCCATGGGTCCTCTTGTTTCTCATCTCTGTATCTGGCGCTGTCAAACAGTATGAAGAACTCGGAAGAGTCACCTACAACATGGCACACATGGTCTTTGCAACGGGGCTGTACATCAACGCGTGCGCGAAAGCCGAGCACATGATCCCACAGACTTGGGACATGTTCCATGAAAAGTTTGGATGGATGTTGATCTTTTGGAATATGGCCGGAGTGTGAGTATTTGCCGGAACATGTCTGATCAACTCGCAGACCATTCACCTACTGCTACCCCACCATCTTCATGGTTCGTGCCTCGCCATCGACCTACGAATTCCCACTCTGGGGCAACATTGCCATGTTTGTCACCCTTTGCACTTGCTACTACATCTTTGACTCGTCCATGGCCCAGAAATCGACGTTCAAGATGCAACAGCAGGGCGACTACAAGCCTCGAAATGCTTTCCCCGTGGTCCCTTGGTCAGAGGTCAAGAACCCGACGTACATCCAGACAAAACACGGCAACAAGCTTCTCACTTGTGGGTGGTGGCAATTCGCTCGAAAGATCAATTACACTGCCGATTGGTTCCAAGCTCTGACGTGGGGTCTTACGGGAGGCTTCAACACGCCCATCACCTTGTTTTATCCAATCTTCTTCCTCGCAGTGTTGATCCATCGATGTGGGCGAGACTTTGAAAAGTGCGCGCTCAAGTATGGAGATGACTGGGTAGAGTATTGCAAAGTGGTTAAATACAAGTTTATACCCGGTATCTACTAGAATACTATGCATGGACAATCGACATGTCGGTTCCTCGACGCCTTGCACCGACTCAACCCCCTTTCATCACTGCGCCAGCCAAAGAAAAAGCGGCACGATCCAAAAGTGAGGTCAAGCGGGTCATTGCAAGACGCTTTGACGGTTTGGCTATCACGCGGAGAAAACCATTTCGAGTCTGGGGGACGGGAACGCGAGACCTCTCATCGAGAGTAAGAGAGGAATCGAACTTTTGTGTCCTGGCGAGCGAGAGCGAGAGTCAGTCGCTTCCCAATGCGATGCCATGGGTCACACTCACCACCTTGGTTATTGTTCAAAGAAGGAAGAAAGAGACGAGGTCTGAAAGTTTTGACCTCCTGTTTCATGACGTGGCATTTCTGCTTTGCCGGATGCGGGCGGCCGGCGGCGCGAGGTCGATAACCTAATGCCGTGTTGCCCTTCAGGATCGACTTCCGTCTCAGCGGCACCAGGCCCAGTGGCAGGATCGTATCGTTGCTAGCCAAGCATTGAACAGCACCGACCGCCTCCCGTCATGGCCACTGCAACGCCTCGTCCTCGGTATGACTCGACAAAATCGAACGCGTCGAGCATAGCATGGGGTGTCCCGAGGCCACCGTCCCCAAGTGTAAGCTGCTGTCGCAATGCCGGAAGCTCATCCGCTCAGTACTCGACTACAACGACTGGAAGTAGGGTCAATGCGACAGAATTTCACACATTGATCACTCGGAAAGACCTACGGCAGTCGATAGCATGTTTTGAGGATGTGAGCGCACCCCTCTCCGGAACTCTTTCCCTCTGACCCTTGCAGCTCATGTCCGCCGCTAAAGCCTATCGCAATGCTCTACTCGCCATGTCTTCGGCAACGGCATCATTTGCCACAGCCATGGAGGCTTGTTCAAGGTGCGTTACTTGATGACGCGTACATTGACGACATCGTCGTCAGAGTGAAAGGATGCAGGTCGGCCAATGCGGGAATGTTGAGCGGAGGAGGACTTCAACACCTCATTGCGAATCATGAACAGATCCTAGCGGACACTGTCTATCGCCAATTTGAAATTCCATTATTGGAAGCTCTGGATCATTACAAGCTCATCACCGCGGATAGATTGATAGGCTATGAGAAGAGTCTACACGAACAAAGTGCAAAGATTCGAAAGACCGAAGCGGAGAACCACAAGGTCGGACGGCGGAAGAAGAGAGGTGAGTCTGATTCAGCGCATTGTGTGTCTGTGTGTGTGCTTATGGTGTCAGATCTGCAGCAATTTCGGCAAGCTCTAGCGGAGCTTCAAAAACAGGTCGATGAATTGGATGCCATCAAAGCGGGATATCATGAGGAAGTCTTGGAGGGAGAGGATGAGGTGTGATCCTCATGGGGACGGCGTGCTGACTCGCTCCAGGTCTGGGACAAGATCTTGGGTAAAGTCGCATTCGTCGTCAGAAGTCAACTGGACTTCTACGAAAAGATTGCCGGCAAAACAAGCGATCCGATTCTGGAGCCACTCGTGATGTCGATACCTGATCCATTTGACTCGTACGGTCCACCCAAGGAAGAAGGACAAATCATCAGCGTCTTGTCTCCGTGAGTGGAACGAATGACTCCCTTGCTGATTTCTTCAGCCTTGGGCTCATGGACTCTACTCCCGCCACACCCAATCTTCGATCCAGTCGTTCCAGCCGTCTTGACTCGCCTTCTTCAGCCTCCCCAACCCCTGGTCGGTCGTCGCCTCGAAGAAGTAATCCCTTTCCAGCGGCCCAGCCGTCCCCGTCCCCGTCTCAGCCTCAAACATCGTCCATTTCAGCCATGGGCGTCCCGGGGAGCAGCTGGAGTGAGGACGAGACCACGGAAAACAGTCGAGCAAAGAGAGAACTGAGCGTCATCGATGAGAGAGAAGGTAATGATGGCAGTCTAACCTCTCCGATCACTTCACCTGTCAAGCCTATGAACCCAGATGAGAGTCCCGATTGGGCAGGGTCCAAATCTGCTACGGAAGAGTCTCGCGATACCGAAGATCAGCCGACCGTCAATGACGTTAGCGATGAAGGGACACCGGCGATACAGAGTAGAAAGCTGCGTGGAGTGCTTGGAGATCCTGCTGGTGGGCATAGCCAGGAGGCCTAGGGGACAATGTAGAAAACATTTTGTGCACATTCTTGAGACCAACGACGCGCATTCGAGTGGCAAAGACAAAAAACAGAGTCGCCACGCTAATAAACCGAACAAAGAAGCATCCAGTGACGTCTCGACCTCCTCTGACTTCGACAACCCCCTCTTATCAAGTCTCACTCCTACCTCCCTCTTCAGTATAAAGCCGATTTGAAGAGGGAGGGTATCTGTCCCTTTCGTGCTATTGCATCATGGAGTTGCCAAGTTTCCCCGCACCGTCCAATGATGTCTCCCTCATCGGGACTCTGTATTCGCCAGGTGCAGGAACTCGTCTACCAATATGGCTCTTGGCTCTTTGCGGGACGTTTACAGCCATCGGTGAGAATGCCATTCGCGACTGCTACCTATCTATTTCTTGGACGCGCTGACCCCTCGCCCACCTCATAGCCACCGGTGTCTCGATCATGAGCATCACGCTGCAATTGAAGAACTACCGAAAGCCTTCACTCCAGCGATACGTCGTCCGCATCATGGTCATGTGAGGTGCTCGCCTCCTTCCAGTCCACTGACAGCTCTCTAGGGTCCCATTATACGCTATCTCATCACTCATCGCCATCTTCTCACTTGAAGCTGCCTTCGTCATTGACGCCGTTCGAGACTTATACGAGGTATGTCGCCGCGCCTAATCCTGCTTATAACTTCCAGGCCTTTGTCATTTACACCTTTTTCCAACTCCTCATCACGTATCTCGGTGGCGAGCGATCCCTCCTCATCATCCTACATGGTCGTCCGCCAGCCCCACATCCGACACCGTTCAATTGGATCTATAAACCGATGGACGTCAGTGATCCGTGGACATTGTTGAATCTCAAGCGGGGTGTCTTGCGTGAGCGGCGTCTCTCGCCAGCAAAACTCATGCTCGTACAGAATATGTCCAGGTTAAACCCTTCTTAGTCATCGCAACCATCGTTCTCAAAGCTACTGGCTTGTACCAAGAAGGCAGGTTCTCCGCCGACTCGGGATACACCTATGTCAGCATTTTGTACAATGCTAGCATCTGTTTGAGTCTTTAGTGAGTGCCAAATGGCTTGGACAGAATCTTACCACCAGCTGTCTCGCCATGTTCTGGGTCTGCGTCAGTCGAGACCTGACGCCGTTCCGCCCGGTCCGTAAGTGGGAGGCTGCAGACCTAGACACTCACAGGACTCAGCCAAATTTCTCTGCGTCAAAGGCATCCTCTTCTTCTCCTTCTGGCAAGGCATCGCAGTCTCCCTGCTCGTAGCCGCGGGGCTCATCAAGAAAGGCAAGTCCTGGCATGATCCGGCCTGACCCTCACAGTCGGTGTCTATACCGATGCCGAGCACATGTCTCAAGCGCTAGTCGATTCTCTAATCTGTTTCGAAATGCCAATCTTTGCCATTGCACATGTGAGTCGAGTAGTGACCGGACTGACGGTGAAGCAATATGCCTTCCGAGCAAGCGACTATATCGACCCATCTCTCAAACATCAGGCCAGACTTCCCTTTACCTACGCCTTGCGCGATGCGTTTGGACTCAAAGACGTTTGGGAAGATTCCAAAGACACATTTCGAGGTCAAGGAATCTCATACCAAGCGTATGAGCCAGCCGAAGGTGCACTTCACTATGGTCTCGGAAGGCAAAAGCGGATTCGAGCTGGTCTTCGATACTCCAAAGGTGGGAAAGCAAAATATTGGCTCCCTACCCCAGGTTCTAGCCTGACTCGAGGCGAACGCGGTCCTATCGCATCGCTGAAGCGCAAATTGGACAAACGTCGAGCCGCGAGAGAAGGGTATGCACCATTGTTGCCTGAGCAGGCTGCTCGTGTAGTTCACGATGACCCGGAGGAGTCGAACGACGGTTTCCATCGACCAGAATGGAGTGGACTCTCCACTGGCCTGTTCACTCAGAGCGATTCGGATGGATCAGACGCGGCCAGTCTGGACTTTGATTCCGTGACTGACGATGAGGACAACTCGTACGAACGAGCGAGAAGAATAGGATATGCCGGTTTCCCCAACATCGATGTCAGTCAGGAAGAGGCCAAACGAAAGCGATGGGAGGAAGAGGAGGCTATTTTGGCTGGACGACGAAACGATCGAACGCCTGGACCGAGTCGACAGGGGAGCTCGTCAAAGGTGCCCACGACGGAGAATGGCAAGGGCAAGGGAAAACAGGCGGTCTACGGAGCCTGTGAGTGGGTCGTAGAATCTTGTCGCTGACCTTATAGGGGCGGATCGGATCTCACAGTATGATACGCCAGGCAATTCGCGCCAAGTGTCAAGTTCGTCCATTAGAGGGCGTAATCCTACCGGTGAAGGCGATTGGCTGGTCCCAGCACAACAAGTGGACCAAAAGACGAGCAAAAAGAGCCGTCTGGACAAGCTCAAACCTCCCATGCGTAGGAGTCAATCCAACAAGTCGAAGAACTCGGCGTTCGCGGTTGGAGAAGACAGTGATGACGAGCCGCCCGATACAAAGTCACAAATCAAGCGGCTGCCATCCGATGCCAGAGATCTAGTCGTCGAGGACCCAGAAGCAGTCGAAGAGGCTAGAGCGAGAGAGCGACGTCGCGGTGAACCTCAGACGAAAGCTCCCGCACATATCTATGTTCATCGTCATTCTCCCGAGTTACAGCGTGTGCCCAGTCCCCGAAAATCTTTGGACAAACCGAATGGCAAGAGCGATCCCAAGGAGAGTGACCCAGTGGACATTGAAGAGGTCTATTCTCCTCCTCTGCCTGATGAACAACCCGTCTCGGAGAGTGTGGGCGAGAACAAGCCCATCGCAGATGAGATGGAGAGGATAGAGCAGATGAAACGGGCCATAATGCCCACTCCTCCTGCTAGTAGACAGACGACCATGAGGACCAACTTCTACGACGAAGATAACCCGTGGGCATAGCGTGTCTGTTGGGAGAGGATAGAATGCATTGTCTGGAATCTAATCCAAGTCGTCAAACATCCCGCCGCCACCCTCGTCATTGACTCTAGCCTTCCTCGCCTGCTTCTCCGCTTTCAACTCCTTCTTCAGACTCTGATATTCTACAGCATCTTCCTCCCCACCGCCCTCGTTCTTCTTGCTCGCCCGCTTGAACGCTTCGACGGGTCCAATGTCTTCACCTCCCTCAGCCAAATGCCTCTCCCACTCTTCGGCTTTCACTTTGTCCCTCTTTTCCATCCGAATCTCCTTCTTTGCCCTCTTTTCCTTTTGCTCGGACCACGGTGCTCTCATCTCCGCTTGAGCTTTCCGTTTTTTCTCCTCCCGTTCTTCGTTCCGCTCCTTAAGGGTTTGGGCTTTTTCCAATAGTGCCATCTGCCGAGCTGCTTCGCGTTGCTTTGAAGTGTACGCAAATGCGTCCCACTGAGGCGGGTGAGTTTGAGCCACAAGGAGCAGCTCACATTCACATCGGCATCTTCCCACGACGTCTCTTCTTGCACTGCACCATCTGCTTCTACCTTCTTTGACTTGATTCTCTGCTTCCAATCCCTCACTTCAGGCATAGCAGGAAGCCTCAGTAGCCCAAACGCAGTCGCCATACCTCCAAGATCGAGTTCAGGCAGTCGAAAGACGAACGAGGCTTCGTGTTTTGTATATGCACGCAGCGACGATACGTATGCCTTGGCAGCCTGTTTGGGTGTGAGCTGGACTCCAGGGCCGAGGTGTTATTCACCTTGTCCGCCATCTCTCTATCGGTGAGCACAATCTTGCGAATCTCATCTCGAAGCGCAATGGCGCCTTCGTCCAGTTTCGGCGGATCCTCGGTTTCAGCGAGCTCAGAGTCCAAGTAAGGATGTCGATTGAGAGGAATCTTTCGTACTCGCAGGAATTCTGATCCCACATTAGATCGTCGCGGTCTTGATAGCTCACCGATATAGTCTTCTTCTCTTCCTTGTCCAAGAAGAATGACGGCCTTTCCCTTTCGTCCTGCACGAGCCGTTCTCCCCGCTCGATGACTGAAAGTTTTGGGATCTGTTGGTGCGTCGAATTGAAGCACCACGTCCACATCTTCAAAGTCTACACCGCGTGCAGCGACGTCTGTACACAGCAGGACTGAAGGGGCGAGACTGGAGGATGCGTGTGTGATGTAGCCTTCCATCGCTTTCTCCCGTATACGTGGAATGAGATCTCCGTGTAATGAAGCGAATGTGAAGGCCTTCAGGGCTCGCAGTCGGGAGAGAATCTGCTTATCAGCCTGTCTATGAAACCTAGGCTCACCCTGTAGAAGTAATCCACGGCGGCTCCGGTCGAGAAGTAGATGATGAATTTGGCAGCCTGATTGTGGTGGGATTCAGACAGCAGCAGCCTGATCAACTGCAACGTCTTCTCCGCCTGCCGGCAGACCAGGTACTTGTTCTGAAGTCTGCGAAGTATAAGGCGGGCGCAGGTAGTCCCTCACTCACGTTGTTGGCAGACGTCTTTCGATTGCTTCTTGACCACTCGTCTTTTCTCTCATATTGACGACGATCTTGACAGGGTTTCTGAGTCCAATACCGACCATTTCCTCGACTGCATCCGTCATGGTCGCTGAAAAAAGGTGTGTCCTCCTCTGCTTTGGCAAGTGACTCATGATCTTTTCGAAATCTTTCCTGTGGTCTGGAGAGGACAGCAACCGATCCGCTTCGTCGAGTATGAGTGTGTCGAGATCCGAAACGCGAGCCACCGATGATCCACGAGGGGATAAGAGGAAGGAGGAGAGTCGACCAGGAGTCCCGATGAGAATGTTCGAAGATTGGCTGAGGAACGTCTCGTAGAGATTCGTGGAGCCTGACGTGACCAGTATTGGCAGGGAGAGATCGTGTGGTGACGGTGAGCTGGAAGATGAAGCTTCGGGAGAGGGCGATGATTGTCGACGATGGAAAGCAGATATGAAATGGTGAAAGACTTCAAATATCTGTTGAGCAAGTTCCCTGAAGACTTGAGCGCAGTATCTATCATTGCGACTCACCTGGTCGGCGCGATGACGATCGCTGCGACTTGACCTTTTTTGTACGGCTCTTCACGTCGGAATATCCTTTCCAGAACGGGGATCACGAATGCAAGCGTCTTGCCTGACCCAGTCACAGCCTAAAACGCTCAGCATACTTGCGCAGGGCTTCTGACTCACCTCTACCACACAGTCCTGGTTCTTCATCGCCCTGGGTATGACTCCAGACTGGACTGGTGTTGTCCTCTCAAATCCCAACTCTTCCACAACGTCCAGTCTGCCTCATCAGCCCTGAGCTCTGTAATGGACTTACATCCAGGGAGAGAGTTCTGGCCTGATATTGGCCCATCTTGGACCCAACGATGGGGCCGAAGGACCTCTCCGAGCCATCTGGAGTGAATTCACAGGCGCTACCGCGTGCTGCTTGTCGAGCCAAGGCAGCTCATAATATGAGCGACGATACGCACAAAATATTTACAGACATCACGTGGACGATCGAGATTTCGAAATCTTAGCTGCAGCTGGATCAATCTGCTGTCATTTGCTCATCTCGACGCAATATGAGCTCCATGCGAAACAGCATCGCCGTTTTGACCAGCTCAGCCCGAGCATCAGGATCTAGATCTGTCCGCACTCCTGCCAAGCTGGCAAGGATCAATCCTCTGCCGTCTCGTAACCTTGCCGGGAGGACATACGCGACGAGAGAGTCTGCCACCAGGGATCGATCACAAGTTGGCGTATGTCACAGCAACGAGCTCCATGCTGACAGACTCAAAGCCTGCGACCTGGAAAGCTGCACTCTTGTTCGTCGCTACGGGAGCTGGACTCTATTTTTACTTTGAGAATGAAAAGGAGAAGCTGAGGCTGAAGAAGAGTGAGTCTTGTCAAGAAGCGTACTGACGATACAGTCGCGGAACAATCGACCAAGTCGATCGGTAAACCATCGATAGGCGGTCCATTCAATCTCGTCGATGCCGATGGCAAACCATTCACAGATCAAGACCTGAGAGGAAAATGGACATTGATGTACTTTGGTTTCACCCATTGTCCTGATATTTGTCCTGAAGAGTTGGACAAAATGGGTGCGGCGGTGGATCTCATCGAGCAGAAACATGGACTCGGAGCCGTCTTACCCGTTTTCATCTCTGTGGATCCGGCTAGGGACAGTGTCCCACAAGTCAAACAGTACATTCAAGGTGAGTCATGGTAGTGCGTGCAGCTGAAGTGACCAGACTTTCATCCTCGTATGATTGGTCTGACTGGAGACTATGAGTCTGTCAAGAGGGCATGTAAATCATACCGCGTCTACTTTTCTAGTCCGCCGAATGTGAAACCGGGCGAAGACTACCTCGTCGATCACTCGTGGGTCCAGGTCTCGGTGTTGATGACTGATCACGTAGCATCTTTTTCTACCTCATGGACCCGCTCGGCCAGTTCGTCGACGCTTTCGGCAAAGCCACCAGCGCTCACGAGGTCTCTGTCAAAACGATGGACGCGATGAAACGGTGGGAAGCAGCGGGCGGGAACAAGGCCGCGGGAGTGTGAGGGAATCATGTCATCTCGCGTGTTATATGTACAACTCTCAACATGCCACCAGATTACGCCACCCAATCCAGTATCGGTTAATCGTCCACGAACAAAGATCGCAGATCTTGATTCCAGTCCAGCAATGTTCGGCTGGCATGGTAGAATCACAACTCCATAGGGTTCTCTCTCGTGCCTACGACCGTTTGCGAGCGACCTGGCGTGGAGGGCACCGGAAAAGATCGCCTTTTGAGCTTGCTATTACTGAAAGGCTTGAGCTTGCTCTTGTCGACCCGAGATCCAATCTTGCCACCGCTAGAAGGGGCTGTATAATCTGGAGGATCTTGTTGCTCGGGTTTTCCAGCGTGCTTCGGAGTCGCAGTCATTGAGGCTGTCGGGCCCTTGCTGGCTCGATCTGGTCCCTCGCCTGGCTGCTGTCCACTAGAATCGTCTTCCCAGGGATTACGGCGTACAGCTCCTGCGTGCTCATGTCGAGGGACCTCATCGTGACGAGGATCATTTCCACCCACTGCACTCATCATGTCGTCTTCCGGTAGAACGTCTGCAGCTGAAAACTCCGCATCATCCGAGGCGTCTCCCTCTGCGCTGTCCTCCGGAAACAAGGCTTGCAATTCATCCACATGTTGGATAACCTTGGCCACAAAATCTAGAGTATGCTCGACCAGACCTTGAATATAGCCAGCATGATACGTTGGATCGAATGAAATCATCAGACTCGCAGCGGTCAACTTGGACTTTTTCAATCTGGGACCAAAGTCAGCGCGAGAGGCATTCTACATCGGGGAAGGCTCCTCACCCTTGAGCTTGATTCAGCCATCGATGTACCGTCTGTTGATAAGTCGCAAGACGCTGAGCATACGCCTCAAACTTTTTTGTACGCATGAATCGATCATCCACTGATCCTTCAGGAGACTTCTTGAGAGATGAAGGGAAATACTCTGAAATGATGGGAGCATATTGATCGACTTTTGCCGAGCTGCAGATGAAGACTGCGGCGTGCTGACACCGTCAGAATGAGTCGACTCTTGTAGCTCACATAGAGTCGGAACCTCAGGGACAATTCTGCCAGTTGGACTGAATAATGCCCATTCTCACCACCTAACACCATCTCCTCCAAAACTTCCACCTCGTCGCTCGAGAGGCATCCATGCTCGTCCAATCTCGACTCTGGCACCTGTCTGTCCTGTAATTCACGCACGAGCTCCTGCTCCAATCTCAACGCCTCGCTGGCTTCGCTAAAGACGCTTTCTGCAATTTGTTGAAAGGTCGCTAAATACGTCAAGGCCGTGGGCAGGAAATTGAAGAGTGGTTCTGGCGCGAGCAAGAGGTGTAAAGCCTCTGCGAGCTTTTCAAGGGTCGCTGGCGGGTCTGAAGGAGGAGTGTAGGTGGAGAGCATGGACGTTGTCATGTTGCAGTCATGATGTATCAGAGAGGGACACGACAAATGCAATGTTGTCGACAATAGTCGACGCGCTTGATTTCGTGGCAGGCAAGACGGCGTGCATAATAATCGTTACAATCGTCTCTGACATTACTAGATGAACCCATGGTCATGATGTTCTCCGAGCAGATCCCAAGCACAAATTCCCGGGAGCCTGCCTTTCCTCAAGCTGTGCGCAACGCCGCCGCCGTATCCTCCTTCTTTTGCTCCTTCTCCCTGACAAAGGTATCAGTGTCTCTGGAGAATTTGGTACTGACTTTTTCCTTCCATACAGGATCTCTCGCCGAACCCGTGCTCTATCTTCGTCGGTCTCCGCGTCTTCCTCGGCGTACCTGATGGCTCTTATACGATCCTGGTGCTCCCTCTCTTCAGCTTCGGCATTCTCCTTGAGCTCTTGAGATTTCTCCTCTTCTGTCTGCTCGTGTGAAAGGCCGACAGCTGATTTGAATTTGGTGACGAGGTTCTTCTCCTTCTTCGTAGCGGAGCCGTATTTGCCAAGTCTGCATCGATCAGCTTCGAATCCGTATGCATGACTTGCCCCCATAATGTCTGGGCGTCGTCAGCGATTCTCTGAACCCCTGACTCACCATGACACTCTTGGCTATCTTGACGTGAGACAAATCTGCACCCTTGTCTTCCATCTGAGCAACGAATGATCGAAAGTGCTGCGGGATCAGGGGTGTTCAGAGAGGCTACTCACAGCGATTGAACTTCTATAGTGCCCGCTCAGGGGATTCAGACTCTTGATCAAGCCTTCTTTCACAACAATGATGCCTGCAGAGGTCACTTTACCGCCTCCAAGGACTATCGAGGGTCAGGGTCGGCCACAGTCGATGGATCTCACACGAAGAATGCTGAAACTCTCCACTCTTCTTGATACCGACAAAAAAGTTCATGTTCAGGTCGGACACGTAGATCCAGGTATTCCGTCTGAGCAGTCAGGAATAATAGCTCACGTCACTCGCCTGATCGTCTTCCGCAACAGCTTCTTCTTGATACCCTTTGGTCCAAGCTTATTCTTCTGCCTTGAGAACCAATTGTTACCGTTCGGCTTATCGAGTCCCACGTAGTGCGTGTCTTCATTCTCATGTAGATCCGATCCGGCGGAGTAGCTCGCCGAGGAGTCTGAGGTGAGTGAGGAAGAGTCTGATTCATCACCAGGTGTGAATCCTGTCTTGCGATCGTCATTTGGGATGATGCCTTTGCCATGTCCGGCGTCTTTCCATCGATTACGGGCGGTATCGACCTGCAGATGTAAGCTCGGGAACGACCCAGGACTGACTAGCTCGTCGTTCCTGTCCCTGGGGAGTGAGTAGGGGCAACTAAGGTAATACCTACCATCTCAAAAGCCCATTGTCATCCACATAGACCAGGTAGTTGAGCCTCTGCTCGCCCGACAGATACCTATGATATCAGGCCGTGGCTCAAATTTCCAGCTCACAGGATACGCTCCCTCTCCAACCGCTCTCTTGGCAATTCTTCGAGGTCTAGGTTCTTGCCCTCTCCACGATCCAGCCTGTTGTACCATCAGTCATGTAAATTGTATTCACTCGCCATCGGAAAAAGTTGTCTTCGGTGTCCGACTCCTTCCATGCTCGAAAGTAGTACTTCATGTTGCTGCCTTGGTGGCTTTCAGCGAGAGCCACCATATGCGACATACCATAACGATGCTTGCCATCAATCATCTCCAACCTTCCCGTCAGTGCCGAGCGAGGTTCAGGCTCACCAATGTTGCTGCTCCAAAGATTTTGACTGATAAGGCAATATCTCGTTCTCATCGCGTTCTTTCCCCACGCCCTTGGATAAGGTGCCCCAGAACGTCGCTCTCCGTGCTTTCCTAGTCTCCTCATCCAGTACCACACGTGGCCGAACATGACTCGCAGGCACAGGCGCGGCTCTCAGTCCATCCCCGTGCTCCATCCTCGCTGCTGCTTGCGCAGCCCGATGCCACCGCGACTTGACATCGTTCCGATTATCCAATTGATCTTCCGCATATTGCTTATCCTCTGCAGCTCGTTTCAGATCATCCCATCTGTCGCTAGTTGACCTAAATGTGTCAGCCTGAATGCGGGCCTTGTGCACATGCATTTTCGTAGCTGCATGCCTTGTCTGATAGCCTCTCCAATGTTTCTGGAGAGTGACGGCTGCTTCCTCCTCGGATAGATGTTGACGTGAGCTTGATTCGGGCTGTGTTGAGATGGCAGGCACAGGTTGTACCGTTGATGTTGTAGCCACGCCATCCCTCTGAGCATGGTTGATGGTCTCCATTGTTCTCTTGGCCGGTCCCAGACTTTTATAGGGGGTTTTAGAGTTTCGTAACCGGCAGGGTTGCGTTCCGTCGTTTCGTCGTGTGGCGACAGCGCTCAGCACAATATGTCAGTGCTAGAATGGAGCGCACTTCGTGGTGATGGCGAGCAGTACGTGCAAGATTGATCGACCGAGTCGCCTTGGTCATTCACAAATTGCTGCCTCATCCTCGCAGGAAATTCCGCTCAATGTTTTAATTTTGGACACTCGGATCAGGCACCATGACGTCACGAATCTGGCTCGGATGTTACATCCCATTTCATAGTGATCAGTATGCACGCTGTTGACGGTCCATGCTATGAGATGTTCGAGCCTATGATTCTTATGATGCACCAGGCCAGCTCTTACTCGCTCTCGGCGTAGTCCAAGCCCACCGACCAAGCTCTGTTCCTTTTGAAATCGGCCAATCTAGCTTCCAAACGTGGAATCATCATGTTGAAAGCTTGTTGACCGAATGGCAATCGTTCAGGAAGCAGCTCTCCAGAGGCTAGGATATCCAGAATCCTCCCGGCACCTTTGACCGGATCGAGAGGGGCTTTGTCTCTGGCTGAGTGTATCCACTCGACGATGGGCTGAAGAAATGGAACGGAAGTCTTGCTTTCAGGCGACTTGTCCAGGAATGGCGTCTTGATAGATCCAGGCTGGAATGTCAGGCATAAAGCAAGCGCATGCTCACCTGTATAGGCTTCACTTGCAAATCATATCCTTTCACTTCGTTTCTCAAAGTGTCCGCCAAGGCAGTGACTGCAGCTTTGCTAGTGCTGTAAGCACCACAGATGGCGAACCCATGCTCAAATACTTGAGTCGAATTGAAGACAAAGGCTGCCCCTTTGTTATCGACCATGTGAGGCACCAATTTCAGAGGTCCCCAAAAATTTGTATCGAACACCAGCTCCCAGTCCTTGAGATCGCTCTCTAGGATGCTACCCATTCTTGTCGTCCCAGCATTGAGGAAAACCCAATCGATCCTACCGTATGCATCTTTCGCCTCTTGGGCCGCAGTCTTGAAGGTCTGCTGTGCTGTCGAGCTGGATCACCTTGGCCCCCGCGTTGATGATGGTCTGCGGAGCCTCGATGGATCGATTCAAAGCGACGACTCGGTGTCCTCGTTTGAGAGCTTCCACGGCGAGCTCCTGGCCTGTGTGACGAGTCAGTCGAAATCTCGGGGAAGTGACTGACCAATACCGGAAGAGGCACCTGTGATCGGAATGACTTTGTCCGCCATGACAGCAGTGTGCGATCAGCGGAAAGGTCTGGCAGTGGGGCGCAACGTCTTATACGCACCCCGTACGAGCATGATATACCACGCCTTGGCTCTGACAGATGTGATGCTATCTCAGATCTGCTGACTCATACCATTCCTCATGTCGCGCGGCGTTTCAGATCTCGCTGATCGAGCTCAGTACTCATTCCTCAACAGGTGGGTACATACTCAAGACACGGCATCTCGCTGGGGATCGAATATGCATCCAAACGTCTCTCAAGGTGTGTGGCGCATGCCTAAAGCCCACATTGTTCTCGGACCAGAACATCCTCACGTTGGTCGACCGCATAATAGGCAGCTGCACCAGCGAGAGTCGACGGGCTGAAGGTCCTGCTCCTTCGGTGCTCAATGTCAGTGCTATTGAAGCACCACCCCAGTGCCATTTAAAGTATACGGGCCACAGACGATCGCACACCCCGAGACCCCCCCCCCCTTCCCCCGGCGCGGGACCCGCTCTCCCCCTCTCCCCCTCTTTCTTGAATTCGCGCCGGGAGGATGTTTCCAATGGCGTGTATGACTAGAGGTGCGGATCTCGCGCAATACAGCCCAAGCATGGAGCTGATCGCAAAAGTCCCTGGAACACATGCAGGGATACAGCTCGGCATGCTGCTGCGGCGTTCTCCGCCAAGCGCCGGCCCACCGCTGACGTTGCTTTGAGGATTTCATTGCCTCTATCATACACACCATGCCAGACGACAACCCATGCACATTGACACTGGAGAATGGGACCCATTACGACCTTTCCTCGCTAGCATCTGCGAAAGCAGACTACGAGACCATCATCAGCGGGACGAGCTACAAGTTGAATGTCTGTCGAGGAGTCGTCAGTGAAGTGTGGAAGCTCGATGACCCGGATTCGACAGGAGGGTTTGCGCATCGTGATAGTGGAGACTTCTCATTGGGGTGAGAACACACGCCAGGTATACGTGCTGACTTGTTCAGGCAAGTCAACACGACATTACACATTTCACCTTCGACCCATGAACCCATGCTCTACCTTCAGAATGGCTCGGCGTGTCCTTTGAATTCTGGAGAGTATGCCTCTACAGTCATTCGAGTGGGTCCTTGCACCTGACCCTCAGCTGAAGAACAGTTCATCTGCAGCCCAGAAGACTTTGACGCCGGCAAGCCGACCCTGGTAGCTGCATTACCTCCACTAGACTCTGGCAACCCGTGCCACTTTTTCTTCGAGTGGAAGACACATGTCGCTTGCAAGACCAATCCAAAGGCGGAGCTCAAGTCCCACCACCTCATAGGGTTTGGAGCCTTGTAAGTGGTAACTGGAGGTGCATCTGACGAACCTCGTAGCGTCTTCATCATATTAGCCTGGTTCATTGGTCACACTGCGTACAATCGATTCGTTCTGCAAAAGAGGGGAATGGATGTCTTCCCGATCCCGAGGATCACACGGCAGCTTCCCAGTCTCATGCCGACAGCCAGTGCCCCTTCCTCTTCTTCTAAGAAGCCCCGATGGGGTATCGGAAGACGGTCACAGAGAGGTTATAGTAACGTCAGGGCAGATGATAATGATGAGGGGGAGGGATTCGCTGGGAGATTCAGTCTAGAAGATGATGAGGACGATGTCGGAGGGCCGAGCGGAGGGGACGCGAGAGAGTTAGGAGGAGACACTGAAGCTTGGAGAGGACAACGAGGTCAATCATCGTCCAATCACGATACACAGGGGAACAAGCCAGGTGCTCATCAGGGTCTGGTGGATGTATAGTGGTGCATGCACTAGAAAAAGGTGCCACACTCGGCGTTTCCGCACGTTTATGAGAAGCAGCCCTTCTCGATCGAGCCCAAGTGGTCATAGTGATACATCTTGGTGCTCGACGTGCATGCACATCACCTCTAAGCATAGGGTGATCACCTCGTTCAGAGTAGAAAATGATGATCCGTAACTTGACTCCCTTGGCCAGGAGGCTAGGATCGACATCGACATTCCGCCCGATTACCACTTCCTCCGTCCGATCGCTAGCCACACCTCAATCCTCGCAGATAACTTCCGATGAGCCTGCTCGTCCAATAGCTGCAACGAGCAAAATCTTACCTGTGGACGAGTTCTCAGGATCGTGAGTCGTATTTCAGATCTTTGGCTTACTTATTTCCAGGCTTGGTGTACCGTTGGATGGTATCACGTCGTTGAAGGAGCAGTTGACCACTGACCCTAACATGAAGCATTTCACCGGTCAGCACAACCCTACTGGCGGCACGCTGATGTCTCGCAGTCAACTTTGGACCGCAACACCCGGCCGCTCACGGTGTGCTTCGGTTGATTCTGGAATTGAATGGAGAAGTGAGCCCGAATCCCCCAGGATGCCATACTTACTGCCAGGAAATCCTTCGAGCGGATCCTCACATTGGACTCTTGCATAGAGCCACGGAGAAGCTCATCGAATACAAGACCTATACTCAAGCTCTCCCCTACTTTGACCGACTCGATTATGTCTCTATGAGTGAGCTTATGTGTCGGAACTCGCTCACACTGTCCAGTGACCAACGAGCTTTGTTTCTCCCTCGCCGTCGAGAAACTCCTCAATATTCAAGTGCCCGACCGTGCCCAGTGGATCAGAACGCTATTCGGAGAGATCACTCGTATTCTGAATCACCTCATGGCCGTCTTGACCCACGCCATGGATGTTGGAGCTCTGACGCCCTTCTTGTGGGGCTTTGAAGAGCGAGAAAAACTCATGGAGTTCTACGAGCGAGTATCCGGAGCACGAATGCACGCCGCCTACGTGCGACCCGGTGGAGTCGCTTTCGACATCCCCCATGGATTGTTGGACGATATCTTCAAATGGGCCACTCAATTTTCCAGTCGAGTGGACGAGATCGAGGAGTTGGTCACTGGAAACCGAATCTGGAAACAGAGAACAGTCAACATTGGAGTCGTCACGGCTCAAGAGGCCCTCGATTACAGTTTCTCAGGTGTCATGCTGCGTGGAAGTGGTGTTCCGTGGGATTTAAGGTGGGTCATAGCACAGGGTGGCCGTTGACTCCCCTACAGAAAGGTTCAGCCATACGACAAGTATGCAGAGGTCGAGTTTGACATCCCGGTCGGCAAGAACGGAGACTGCTGTGAGAAATATCCCCTTATCTTCGGGCTAATAGCTAGACGACCGTTACCTCTGCCGTGTCCAAGAGTTCAGGGAGTCATTGCGAATTATCAACCAGGTGAGAGATCCATGCCGGATTCTTTTCTCACGTCGTCCAGTGCCTCAACAAGATGCCTGCTGGTGCCGTCAAGGTCGATGACCACAAGATTGTACCCCCACCTCGAGCGTCTATGAAGGAGTCCATGGAGAGTCTGATCCACCACTTCAAGGTGAGCATGATTCCGTTCTCTGCTGAGACTCGTAGCTCTTCTCTGAAGGCTACTCGGTCCCGCCTGGCGAGACTTACTCCGCCATCGAAGCTCCCAAGGGAGAGATGGGAGTATACCTCGTTTCCGATGGTACAAACCGACCGTACAAGTGCAAGATCCGAGCCCCTGGATTCGCTCACTTGGCGGGATCCGACTTTATGATGCGCGATCACTTCCTCGCGGACGCCGTCACTATCATTGGAACGATGGATCTGGTGTTTGGCGAAGTGGACAGATAAAGACAATGATTGGACCATGTTGTATAATTATGCATGAATACAGGTGCCGGGTTGCGTTACAGCTCGTGAGAATGATTCATCGTGTTTGACTACTGTCATTGTCACCACGCGTTCCACCTACACTGAGCAACATACCAGTTCATCCCCATGCCGTGCTATCCGTTGTCCGGGCGTTGGAGACAATCCAAGATATCCAGCTGTGAAAACTCTCAAGATTCGATTCCATCTCCTAAGTGCAGGTAATGACAAGGCCGAGGCATCGTCCTGGGTCTGGTCAGCCCTAGGAGACACATCACTCATCACTCACGCTTATCCTGTGCCAAACGTTTGGGAACGGAAAAGAGATGACGTGCAGGATACTGACGCCTCGCTCGACAAACTGACATCAGTCTCGTCTCCCTCTGTGTGCTCACAGGTACATGGTCATCCCCTATCATTCCTCGCCTCTGTCTTTGAGATGAGAACCAACCCTCTTCTCCAGCTTCCACCTCTACCAATCCCTCTTGACGGAGATGTCTATCCGCCTCGGACAGTTGATCAAAGAGCCAATCTGTTTCGCGATAGTAGGATGAGATCCGAGAGCGGGAGTTGCCTGAAAGGTCAGCCAGGTGTCATGATTTGTGACGTACCGAGCAGATCTAGAAGGACGAGGACGTCGATGGTATCTAAAACATTGGGCAAAGGTGCATATCTCCGCTTGGCAAGTGGATGATCCGGTTCGAGAATCGTATCCTCCCATCGTTGAGCCAAATGTCTCGATATAAGCTCACATCTCAACGCCATTAAGACCCACCTCGCACCGTAGATCGAATCCGTCGTTGTCCAATCATGAAAAGCCTCTTCACCATCAAAGAAGAGGATCTGCAACGTCGTCTCGGCCGCTTCTTCCTCGTCCAATCCATCTCGTAAGATCCCCTGACCAGCTTCTATCCTCTGTTGTCGGGCCCTGAGTAAGGGTGTGAGATTTTCAGCGAGGTCCAAAAGCATAGCACAAGGAGCCGCGGAGTCTGTCGCCCCGACGAACTGTGGCCGTCAGCTAAATGACACATCAGAGCTCACCTGATTGTCTGGATAGTTTGGGAACCATTTACTGTCGAAATGGGCTGCGAGGACAATCTTTCGCGGGGCCGACGGATCAAACGTGTAGATCAGGTTGGTGAAGTCTATCTGGCCAATCGGAGTGGTATCGGTGAAGGAATCCTTGAGGGAAAGTGAGTGGTGGTTGTACAGCTGTTGAAACTCACCTTTTCCTCGTGCCAGCCAAGGCGAGAGAACACTGTGGAGATGTACTCTTGGACCAAAGCACTGGAGTCAGTAGGTCCAAGAAGGCTGACCTCACTTATTCTGAGAGCCAGCTGTAGAGATGAGCACTCATCCTGTCGAAGACAGACTCACACACACGAGGCACCAATAGTTTGCCCAAATGGCCTTCATTTACATCTTGCCATTGGGGTGGATCTGACTCTGCCAAAGTCCGTACTTCTGAACTTGACAATGTGTAGAAATCTCTAGATTGGACCTCTGCTTGGCTGGAATGGAGGGAGAGAAGGGTGATGAGAATGAGAGGCACGGGTTCGAGGAGACGCATACCGCGTGCAAGTGATCGTTTTGCTAAGACGCTGAGTCTAGCGCAGATTCATGGTGTGATGCAAAGAGGCACAATGTCAAGGCTAGTAGTAGGTTCTTTTTCAATGGCATTTTTTGGGTAAACTGTCCGCACCAACTCAGGCGTCTCAGAACCTCATATGCCATGGAATGCATCGAGCTTGAAAAGGTTTCTATTCTCCTCATCGGCAGCCCAGCATGATCATGTGCGTCCTCCTCTCCAGTCTTTACTCGTCATCACCACCGCTCTGCTCAATATAGCGAGATCTGATGTCTTTCCATTGTTTCTAAGAGTGCAGAGCACATTGTCAGTGAGGGTTCTTTCAATGGGATTATAGGATATGAAGATCGCGCCGTGCCTCGCAGAGGGCATCCCGTATAGTCCTCTGCCTCGGAAGAAGCTTCACTCACCCCTTTGTTATGACGGTCCCACCAAGCCGAGGTGACGAGATCGTATCCGATAGAGAATCCAAACGCAGCGAGGAAGACAGAGGATACGAAGACGGGGTTCCGCTTGAAGATAGTGTTGTAAATGGGCTGTTGACATGCATAGGTGCGATTGGGACCATCGGAGATGAGATATGGAGATTGAGCAGGAGGTCCGTATTCGACATAGACATCAGAGAGAAAAGAGGGACAAGGGTTCAGATCGCACAGATGAGGGGCCGATCAAGAGTGAACCAGGTCAGCACGGGACCATCTCGCTTTTGAGCACTCACGGAGGCCATGTTGGGCAGGATTGGGATCACTTCTTGTGACCTAGAAGGGTGTGCGGCTCTGAACCTGATCGACTCCAGATTTCACAATCAGCATCCCCCCAAGAATCTTTTAATCGAGCCCCCCTTTTAACCACGGTGACGCTCTCCTCTCTCTCTCGCGCCGCTCTTCCGCCAACCGCGTAATTAGAGCAGGGGGGACATTGACCTTCAAGCTGGCTACGCTTCAGGCTCTTCCATCCACTGATATAACCATCTGAGGATCTGCTGGAGATCCCGTGGACATATTAGGGATTCTACAGTGCCTTGAAGTGCATACAACGAACCAGTGACAAGAGACATCCCGGATTTATCGACCTATAGCGTCATCCAACTTTGTGAGGTAACGACGGACCTCTATACACCTATCTGGCGGGCATCATAGTCGCAACAGCGGAAACACTACAACAGGTCAACTCAATCCTCGGTGACGCCGCAACTCTTCGTTCGCTCCATCTGGCCCGCACTCAACAGCTTGTTGACAAGTTTGACAACGTCGAACCCTTTGTTTGTCCCAATTTAGGAAGCATCCATCATTCCAAAAACAACATGAAGGGACTCAAGAAGGCTATAGTGAGTCGGCATGCTTGAGGGTGCAGATAGGTCGGGATAAGCGGTCTAGCGCACATCGTCCCCATCTTCATTTCTGTGCCACTGACACCCTGCAGAATCTGTCCAGAACAAAGTCTAGCGAAAAACAATCCAAATCCTCACCCAATGGTAAACCACTCCCTCCAAGCCTATCCACTCCTTCAGGCTCCGCATCTCCCGCCCCGAGCTCTCCGATCACCCGAAACAATCCATCCCCTCTGTCGTCAGAGACATCTCTAGGAACCGGTCAGGTTCCCGTCGTAGGTGGTGGACCGATCACTCCACGTAGATCCCCCGTATCGGACAAGACTTCGCCCGCTCCTCCTCTCGTCGTGATATCAGGTGCACCCAATGCCCTGGGAGGATCCGAGATGCCTTCAGATCCTATTCCCCATGCTCCTCACGGTCGGAATCTAGGATCACCCGATCGACCACTTGGACCTGACGGTCAACCTACGCCTCCCAAAGCTGGTCCGCTGAACAGGCTATGGGGACCCAAGGATACCATTTCAATCGTCGGCAAGACGCCTAGAAAGCAGAGAAGTAGTCGATTCTACGTCACGGAACGAGTGGACATTGAAAAGCTCCCAGACTTTATGGGTGAGCCGGGCAAAAACGTGACGATTGCTAAGATGTTTAGATATTCGACCTGACGATCGGACCGATTTGTTCATACAAAAGCTGCAGCAATGCCGTGTGGTCTTTGACTTTAATGACGCGAGTAGCGAGCTCAAGGGGAAACAAGTCAAGTCGCAGACTTTAAACGAGATGCTGGAGTATATCACGACTCAGCGCGGTGTCATCACCGAGGCGATTTATCCAGAAGTCGTGGGAATGGTGAGCGATCGCTGTCAAGACGATCGTTGACAATGAAAGTTCGCGACCAATCTCTTCCGTTCGATACCTCCCCAGGTCAATCCTAGTGGTGATGCCTTTGACCCTGAAGAAGACGAACCGGTCCTCGAACTCGCCTGGCCGCATTTACAAATCGTTTACGAATTCTTCCTTCGATTCGTCGAAAGCCCCGATTTCAACACCAACATTGGTAAACGATACATCGACCAGGCGTTTGTTCTCCAGCTTCTCGAATTATTCGACAGTGAAGACCCAAGGGAACGGGATTTCCTAAAAACCACACTTCATCGTATCTATGGCAAATTCCTCAATCTCCGAGCGTTCATTCGTCGACAGATCAACAATGTATTCTTCCAGTTCGTCTACGAAACCGAGAGACACAATGGAATTGCCGAACTGTTGGAGATATTAGGCTCCATCATCAATGGCTTCGCACTACCGCTCAAAGAAGAGCACAAGATCTTCCTCACTCGTGTTTTGCTACCACTGCACAAGGCAAAATCGTTAGCACTCTACCACCCCCAGCTGGCTTATTGTGTCGTCCAATTCCTCGAAAAGGATTCAGCATTGACCGAAGACGTCTTACTCGGATTACTTCGATACTGGCCCAAAGTCAATTCGCCAAAGGAAGTCATGTTTCTGAACGAAGTGGAAGAAATTCTCGACGTGATTGAAGCCACAGAGTTTGCGAAGATCATGCAACCGCTCTTCATCCAGTTGTCAAGATGTATTGGATGTCAGCATTTCCAGGTGAGTGTCTCTAGGTGCCAGCAAGCAGTCACTGATCCGTATAAGGTGGCTGAGAGAGCCCTTTACTACTGGAACAACGAATACATTGTCAATCTGATGGGTGAACACATCACAGTCGTCTTGCCTATAGTATTCCCAGCGCTGTATCAAAATTCGAGGTCACATTGGAACAGGTGAGTGCTTGAGATGATGCTTTGCTGAGGTGACCAGGACTATCCACGGGATGGTCTACAACGCACTGAAACTGTTCATGGAGATCAATCCAGACTACTTTGAAGAGGTTCAAAACAACTACAAAGCCCAGAGACATATGTGAGTGGGGCCTTGACTGCATGTTCTGACCTCAGTGAGCACGAAAAGTCTGTTGCTCGGTACGAAGAATGGATGCGCCTGCGTGAACAAGCCGTGGCAAATCATCACGCCAGCGGATCATCAGAATCGCTGCCTAAATGGTTGACGGAGGACCCACCTGCTAAACCCGAGCCATTCCAGGATGAAGACATGACCGATGTCTCTGTCGACATGACTGCGAATGGGTTCGATGTCAGTGAGAGCTTTACGATGGATCGGGCCGTAGTGGCGGATGAGATTGTTCCTGTTGCCGATCCAGGCTTGGAATCGCGTGCGCAGACAACGGTGAGCTTTGCCAACCGAGACGCGCGCTGACGATCGACACAGCCCATCACACCCTCTGGTTTGACCGCGCACCCTGTACACACGAGCAGTCCCAGTAGTGGATCTCCACAACCGCCTCATCTGCGGAGAAAGTCCATCTTACCGATCGATCCGGCCGTCATGAAAGACCTTCAGGTGGGCAATATGCTCTACGTTGCTGATACAATTCAGTCACACAAAAGTCTTGAGGGTACCGTGCCAGCAACTAGTCCTCCGCCTGAAACGGATCAGTAAACAGCTCCGTTCGCACAGCATCTGCCTTTCCCAGTTCCCCACGACAAAATGGTGCTGACTCGATGGATTAGAGTGAGCGTGTATTATCTAGTATTTGAAGAAACAAGGAGGCGACATCCATTCACACCGGCGAGCGATCACCCTTCCGTATATATACCCCCTTCTTCTTATCTTCACCTTCTGTAACCCTTTGATCCGTTTTCTATACCCTACCTCCTAGCGTCTCAAGTGTCCAAGAGTATCTATATTTTCCCGTGCAACTTCAATACAACGACGGTGACGGTCCGCAGAGATACGGTGCGGAGTTGAGCACAACACAGTGTTGCACATCCTCAACATGCATTCGAGGCTTGCTCAAGCACAAAGCAGCGTTACAGTACGCCAGACACGATGAGTTCTGCTACCTCGACTTGACCGCTTTGCTCGCCTGCGCCGCGATTTTGGACAAGATATCTGGTCTGTCTCTGACCCAATATGCTTTTCTAGTGCCCAAATCTCTGCCTGGACCCTTCTTCCCTTTCGCGCTCTTGATGACTTTGACTTCTTTCAGGAGAGGTGAGCAGCATTTGAAGTTGTATTCTACGCCTATCCTCGAGACGACGTTCCGGACCCTGAAAGACGTATCGATCCCCCTATGTTTCGTACCGATCAACACGCCGGAGAACGATGTGGTTGCCGTTTTGGCGGCATTAGTCCAGGAAGTGACGGTAATGATGGATCCCGTCCTCAGACGTTCGGGAGATTTACGCGCGAAGAGGGTCGTACTGAGGGACAATGTATCGTATTGAGATCGAAGGTGTGAGTTCAAATGTTCAATGACGGACCATCCTTTCTTTGGGTGAAGCAGATTACGCCGAGGCGTAGGTGTCTCAAGAGTCGAAGGTTTGGAAACGATACTACTTGAGTAGGGATAAGAAGCCGTAGATTGGACCGAGGCCGAGGCCAAGGCCGCAGGGGAGGAAGATGGTGATGATGATGGTGATGATGGGTTGGATGCGGCTAAGAACCTGGTCAGCTTGGGAACAGTTACCACTGACAAGTCGCCATGCGCTGCTCACCCTGAGTGGACGCTTTCCTGATGGTGTCAAGTGGAAGCCGACTAGGTCCCGCGATACACCTCGCAGGAAGTGCCGCGCTGGACAGTGTTCTCAAGCTCCGTGACATGCCTTGTGAGGAGAAGGTGGTTCAGTGAACATAGCAACTCATCGTCAGCTCTGAGCTGAATTTCAATCGTTAGAAAACGCCCTGACGGGATCAAAGATATCAGTGTTTCCCATCATGCCACGTCATGCCTCATTCGCCTCGGAACCGTGTGCTCGAGTGATCCGAATTGCTGTCCCTTTGTGAAAGTGGTGAGCGTCACCTCGCCCCCCACGCACACACACACACACACAGAGTGGCAAAACATCATTCGTTCTTCTTGCGCAACCCTTTGGACTCAATCGACATTCTCGGGATATTCAGTGTCGGGTAGCCCGAGGCCAGATTGGACCCCCCCTGACTGGACACCTCGCGCGTGCCCAATCGAAGCTCCATCCCGACTCGGTCAATCACCTGGGGTTCTGCGTCATCGCTCGTGATCGCACACAAGTTATCACACCAGAGCCTATCCTCTCGTTTTGTGAACCACTTCTCATGCTCATCGTGTACATGCTCAACAGTGACTCCTCCATCTTTACACATCTCAACATCATCTTCTGCGAAAGAAGATACAAAATGGCATAGTGACGGATTCCTGCCAAATCGGCTCAACAACTAACCACAACTCGAAGTCAGGAACGGATCGGCTGCGACTGAACCGGTCTCGCCATCAAAAATGAACGAGGAACAAAAGGTCAGTGGTTGAATCTCTCATGACCGCTTTCTGCTGACCGCTTTCACTCAGACTGCTCGACAGGCCAAGCTAACAAAAGCTCTGTCTTCAGCCTACCTCGCTCATCAGATCCGAGACCTTGAAGGAAAAGTCAAGGATGTCCATGTTAAGGAACAGAAGCAATCTAGCAGCGGCACAGCGCAAAAGACTGGCCCAGCTGCCAATATCGATGCCGAATTTCCACCGCTCGGCAGCAGCGTGATCAGCACGGGACCTAGGGACAAGTCGAATGCTCAACGTCGGCCAGCCACGCGAGATTTGAACGATTTTCCTAGTCTTGGCGAGAGCAAGCACTCCAATCGCCCGGTGCAAAGCTTACAGACGGGCGAACATTCGTCAAATCATCGAATAGCGAATCGACAACATCGGCGCAGGAGTCCATCATTGGGCTCACACAACTCATCTCGTGAACACGGACAAGGAAGAGGACGAGGCGGGAGAGGACATAGGGGACGCAGAGGTGGTGGTGGAGGCGACCGCGACGGTCGAGGAGATCACAGACGCGGAGGTGGACGAGATCGATCCCGTAAGGAGCGTGTACAAGGCAGGATAGACGACTCGACTGAGAAATCTGGTTCGGGATCAGCTTCCGAATCCTCATCTTCATCAGCTACCGGGTCAGGTAGAAGCGAGAAACGGCGGAATGGTGCAGTTGCCGATGACAAGGGACATCGTCGTCACGGGAGAGACAAAAGACATCGCCGCGCGGGCAGCCGAGCTTCTCGAGATTCGAATGGTCGTCATGATGAAGATAAAGACAGACGCAAGTGGCGAGTCGTGGTTCTCGATTCATCGGCTTTGATGTGGGCTCCGAAACAGGTCAGAAGGCTTGTGAACCAAGGCTGGGAGGTCGTGGTACCGCTGGAGGGTGAGTGGTAATATTTGCCTGCCAAGACGCTCAGCTGATCGCCTCAGCCCTTCGTACTCTTGATCTGCTCAAGGGAGGCAACACGCCGTCTGCACGGGCTGCACGAGCCGCAACGAGGTACATTGAGCACGCTGCAAGGCATTTTCGGCCGATGGAATCTCGACACGACACAAGAGACGGACCTACATACCGTGGCGGCAGGGGCCTTCGCATTCAATCCGAACGCGAAGTCAAGGCCCCCGAGGAAATATCCTCGCTTCCTATCCCACCATCCAGCGGAGATGCCGATGAGACGTTGCCCAAATGGTTGATCAGCGTCTTGTCGTGCGCGGCGTACTTTACAGCCGTGAGCGTGGAAATGGCTCAAAACGATACGCATATACCTGTTCCAGGATTAACAGAGTTGGAAGAATCCCCAGCGATATTGTTCGTCGCCAATCCTTCCTTTGAAGGCGAGTACATGTCGGACAATTCGTTTGTGGAACGAGGGGAAGGCTTTCTCGTTTTGCAGGAGGCTCAGCGATTTGAGATCCCATTGGAAGTACTCAGGGATGAGGAGGAAGCCTTGGGCGAACGGGGTGCTGCTGGCGGAGGCAGAGGTCGAGGAGGAAGAGGCAGAGGGAGAGGCGGTGGACTTGGGCCGGGAGGAGCCAAAAAGGCCAGAGGTGGACCCAGAGGGGATGGAGGAGGTGAAGGAGGAAACGATAGAGAAGAGCCTACACCTCAAGTCAGGATTCTCGTTCGACCTGCTCAATTGGATCCTACGTCAAACGTCTCGCAGAGCATGACAGCTCAAAATGGACGCATTAGCTCCGGCACAGGCCTTGGTGCTCAAGCCGATATCTCATCTGAACGAAATACCAACGATACCGCTACAGACCAAATCAAGGGATCACCTGTCATCCCTCCACCAGTCATCTCCAGTCCCAGTGCTTCTCCTCGTCAGAGTCTAGAGCAAGATGGGCAGAAAGTAACCATAGCCATGGCTGGTGGTGCAGGACTTCGATCACACCCTTCTTCGCCTTTAATTCCTCCACCTCAATTCTCGCCTAGACCGGAACACGGTGTACTTGATGGATCACCTGGCCCAGCGCCATTTGCTGGATTTCCTCGCGGGCCGCCGGTGCACCTTGCGCAAGCACCTATTCCGCCTCATCCACCACTTCCACCACATCCGCCTCATCCCCCTCATCCGCATCACCCCCCTCACCCGCATCACCCACCTCATCACCCGCATCCCCCTCACCCCTTGCATATACCAGGACCTTCTGGACGCCCTCCGCCATTCTACCCTTCGACAGGTCCTGGCTTCAATCCCTTTGACAACAAGCCTCCACCTACTGCCCCTCCTCTTCTGCACTCCATCGGAGATCATTCGGTGCCACACCACAAGATTCGTGAACGTAATGACAGTCTTAGCAGTGGTTCCACAACAAGCTCCTCATCAGACGACTACAGCCAGGCATACAGTCATGGTAGCCGCCGGGAGGGATATCGACAAGGCGCAAATGCATACGCGCACGATGATACCTCTCGTGAGCAGTCTGGTGGATGGAGAGGCCAACCTCGCAATGGAGGGCCTGGACGAGGAGGTCCAGTTCGAGGAAGGGGAATTGCACTTTCAGGTCCATTCGCTTCTGCTCCGCCAGGCTCTTTGGGTCAGGGCACGAGTGGTCCTGACTTGGACCACTGGGCTGGCGACAGAGGTCGTGGACGAGGACGAGGTGGTCGCGGAGGCGGCTTTGAACGTGGTCGAGGTGGTCGGGGAAGTGGACGTGGAGCCGGGGGTGGAGGCGGAGGCGGTGAACCTGGTGGATTCACCCTGCTCCAGCGCCCTGGTCCACCTCGTCTTGCAGAATACTCTTCATTGGATGGTCCGGGCCGTACTTCGCTAGGGCAGGGATCTGCAGGTCGAGATCGAGATGGCGCCGCATCGTTTCGCGCGGAACCCCACGATCCATCTTTTGATCGCCCGAAACCGTCGAGCAAGCACCTGTGGGATGATCATCGATTTGGCGGTGGATCGTTTGAACCTCGACGAGCGAGTGAGAGGCGAGGGGGCAGGCGAGAAGGACACGTGCATGAAGAAGATCGTGAGAAGAGCGTGAGGGATCGTGAGAAAGTAGGCAAGCTGCTAGCCCAGGCCAAGGAGAGGAATGAGAGGGATAAAGAGAAGGAGAAGGAGAGGATGGAGAGGAGGCGTGAGAGGGAAGCGAGGGATCAGCTGCGGGCCGAGCAGGACAGGGACAAGGCTGAGAGGGAGCGTGATCGAGGTGAAAGGGATCGCGAGAGGGCAGAACGACAGGTGGAGAAGAGTGAGCGTGAACGCGAGAGAGCAGAAAGGGAGCTGGAACGGGCGGAAAGGGACCGTGAACGAGGTGAACGAGAGCGGGAAAGGGAGATGGAGCATGCTCAACGTCAGCGGGACAAGGAGCGAGACGGTCAGGACGTGGTGGACACTGTTGCATTCCACCGCCAAGGTCAAGAACAACCCGATGGGCCATCCGCTGGAATCTACGAGGACAAATCTACCAAGGTTGTCCTGCTTCGACGACCTGGCTGAACAGTGTCTGCTGATGCAGCTTCAAACCAAACAAATCAAACTGTTCAGTATCGGATCGCTTTCGGCGATTAGATCTCGACAAGGGAACGGTAAGCCCTGGCAACGAATGGCGCCGTGTATCGTAACCGACAGGCCGGAGCACAGGTTCCAAGGGTGCGTGTTCGGGGTCAAATCAAGATCTCTAGATTCGCACAGATCGGCGCATGCTGCATGCGCATGCATGCATCGCTCAATTTGGTATTCCGTCGGAAACCCAAGCGCATAGGACCATGCTCTCAAGCTAGGTAGACTGGCGAGGGCCAGGGCTCATGCATGGCATGGGACGGCCAAATGGACCTGCGACCCGTGATTCTAAATGAATATGGTATATAAATAATCCAAACGCTCACGCGGGGATGAGCCCCTATGGTTTCGGATCCGGCCTTTTTTTCATTTGCATGTTCATCTCAGGTGAGGGGGAGGAACGGGGTAGGGATGAAGAAGAAGCAAACAACACCTCTTATCAGAAGTCGTGAAGCCCAGCCCAGCCCAGCGTGGTATGAGTTACACCTCGATCCGGTGTATTTCCCGCCGCCTCGGGGCTAGCAAGTCTACAAGTCGCTCGGGTTGACGGTGTCAGTGTCATGGTCCACGGGGATATTGTGTGCACACTTGCGTGAGTGTACGACGCGGAGAGTCGACGAGTCACCACGTACGCTTTGTCACCGTCTATTAAAACTCGATTTCATTAGGGTCAGCTGGACTAATGCTTCATTAGGAATAGTGACACTAAACCTCTCGGGTACACGGTACCTTGGCTGAGCCCGCTTTCTCTCTCTTTCTTCCCCCCCTTCTCGCTTCGGTTCGGGTCCGAAAAGAAACCTCTCTGCTCCCCGCCTCGGCATGAGGGCTACAGGGGAGAGGGGCAGCAGCAGCAGCAGATATATTTTTATTATTAATTCAATTCGAGTCGAAGCCGAGATCTCTCTCTAACACGACGACAAACGAGGCCGGACAGACACAAAAAGACACGACAGCGCCCAGTCAGCGTCTCTTCTTCCTTTTTTTCTCTTTTCCCACACTTCATATATATATATCTTCATCTTGACCTCTCAGAGACTTGCACAACATCTGTTCTGTGCAACTGCTTGAGAGAGCGAGACACACATCCATCCACACACACACACTATAGACACCGCTCACACACCGGTCGTCACCATTTTTCACATACCACACTTGACCCACCTAACCACTTTCACCCTGTCTTCCACACCCCAACAACCAACCCAAACCACATCTAGTCAACATGTCTGCCCTGCTATTGATCGCATCGCCCTCTCCACTTCGACTGACGGCCCTCACGCCTCCTCGTCGTCGGCTGCCCCCAAGTCAATCCTCGTCCGTAGGGACGGGGAGGGCAGCCAGACAACAGCACCTCCCACCGGACGGGTCACATTCGACACGGCATCATCAGGGCGATTAGAAGACAAGTCGACGACGACTGGTAAAAGGTCAACGATTTCAATCATCCAACTGGACAAGGATAACAACAAGGTTACAAAAACTACTACTTCGACTGCCGTTCTCAACTCGAGCAACGCACAAAACAAGCCAATCAAGACGAACATAGTTTCATCACCATCATCATCATCTCCACCTCCTCCTCCCTACACTTCGAGTGTTCGAGGAGACGAGATGCGATTCATTTCTGCCACTGCCAGACCGAGTCTCACCCCTCTGGGCTACCGACTTCTCCATCTCTCCGAATACAAGCTCGCCAATCTTGAGCCACGCGTCGGAGGTCGAGAAGACGGTGTGGCACTTTGGAAAGAAGTCGTCGTACGTGAAGCCGTACGAACCGCTTGGAAATCTGTTCAACAAGGTACAGTCGGTGATCTCACCGACTGGTCATCCAAGGGAGCGATGGGTCTCGACGTCATCGGTGAGGATGAAGAAGAAGAAGAAGAAGAAGAAGAAGACGACGACGAGGAGTCAAACAGTACCTCCTCGACCTCTTCAACGGTCGGACAAGAGCGACAATGGTTCGAAGATCTCGTCAACTCGCTCGGAGATGACGAGGTCGACGACGCCAGGACTCACGAATGGGCAGAGTCATTTGTCGAGACGGCCTTTGACGATATGGAGTATGATGACGAAGGAATCGAAGCATTCACCTTCCCTGCCATCTCTCCTCCTCTCTCGCCTTCTCTTCCTCCCTCTCCCGTCAACGGTCCACTGTCCCTCCCCACCGTCTCGCCGACACTCACAAGTCGTCGTCGTACCGACGTCGAGGTCATCATCGTTGGCTCGACTGACGACGCCGAACCCGAGGACGATCAGGACCTCGTGGCGGATATGACTATGTCCACCCGTGATTCTCCTTCGAGTCCATCCGCCGTTTCTCCGCCAAATCGACGCGTCAAATATCACTTCGGTCCAAAACCTGGCGACGGGGTCCACAGACCACTCTCGCCCGTCCTCGCCGCATTGCCGTCGCCGACGTGGTCACAGAAAGACAAGTCTGCGACATACGACCCTGACTGGAAGTCTACATTTGATCTTGATCAACGCGATCCGCTGGACGATTGCGCCGACGACGAATTCATGCTCCCTCCGCCTATGCACCGATCCATGTCGACCGATTCGGCCTGCAGCACAGACGACGATGAGGAATGCAATTGCGTGACTCCCCCTTGGCCGTCCGGCAGGAGCCTTGAGCAACTGGAGGACGACGACTCCGAGATCGAGATGAACTCGACAAAATTCAATCGAAAAGAAAAAGATATACCCAGACCCAATTCTGGATCATGGCTCGACTTGGTCGTAGATCGCTTGGAGGGCCTGAACTGTGAATGAGGTATCTGTCTTTTGACAAGACTTCTTGGGGTCTTTAGAGGAGAATGAGAAAACTTAGAAAACACCCAAAAAAAATTGACAATGCATCCTTTGTACTACTTAATGGGCAATCGCTTCGCGCTCAAGATTCCCTATCTTCTCAGACAGCACCGGACAGCTCCCTCGCGATGACCAGCTCTGAACCACGCAGTGAAGCATTCGTCTCTAAATTGTGCGGTTCCCAACTTTCATTTTCGCCAGTCCACTTGCAAGGTATTTGCTTGTACTTGCACCATCTTTCCATTTGCCCTTACGTAGACTGGGGCTAACAAACCCCCCCTCTTCGGCTTACGGTGTGAAGCCCAGAAATGATCATCGATGCACAAGATTCAAGTACATACCTCTCAACTTCCGGATGGTCCTTACGCCCACACCCCTTCAAGCGCTTCGATTTCCGTATCTTTCTTGCTCATCCCGAGCTCCTTCATAGCTCCGTCGATACCCACTTGCTCTTTGCTCGCGTCGTTATCGAGATCATGCACAATCTTCTTGCCGTCCTTGCCTAGCCACTCTGCGAGATCATGTGCCGAGGAAAGGAGCAGGAGCTCTCCGCCCGAATAGTCCAAAAAGCTGGGCGGATTGGCGGGAATGAAACGTCGATTGGCAAATAAGCCATCCAACTTTTTAGGATACTTATCATGCGTCAACATTCATATGAACGAGGATAATGACAAGGTCCATGCTCACGCTAGCGCGCTTGTCTTTGGGTATACTGGCTGCTCTTGGGTTGGTGCTTTCCGCTTCGGGACTCTTGACCTGCAAAGCCACTGCACCCTTTTCTGCGATGCCCAGATCACTTTGTACTTGACCAAAGTCTTCGGATGCAGGTGTCGTAATCTCGTAGGCCAGGAGGATCTTGAAATCACGCTGACGATCATGATCTGGAGAATCGGCCAGTTCATCCCTCGGCGAATGAAGGATATAATGACCTCTAGCAGCCGGTCGAGCAGCGGACTGGTGGCGTGTCCCTGAGATTGGTCTTTAGTCTTGAAGTGCTACAGGCTCGCTCACCCTTTGTCTTTGTCTCGTAATCGTACGCTCCAAACGCGTTCTTCAATTCTGCCTTGTCCGAACCGACGTTGCCCACCAAGCCCCAGATGACTTGTCGACTGGCGTGAGGATCCGGTAGTTTCTTCTTCCCAACCTCAATGATGCGGTGGTAGTGAGATTTACCGTACGGATGAGAGGTGGGAATCAGGAGGATGTGGAATCTACGATTGTCAGCGGTATCTGCGAGTAGAGCTGTCCTTACTTGGATATATCGTCCACTGAATCGACCTCCTCGGCATCGACCTTTGGTCGGTAGAGGAAGTAGATGTGACCCGACTCAAGAGTGCCTGAAGAGATGCTCAGTCGCGCTCTAGCTGTCGCTCCACGCACCATGCTTAGGTTCCTCAAGGATGCCACTCAGATGCGGCTCGTCTCTCGATGGCTTGGACTCCTACGTTACGGTCTTCAATGCCGGACGGTGGGACCAGAGTGGTCATCCCACCTCTTTGTTCTCATTGCTGGCCTCCTTCTCCTCCCCTGTCTCTTTCTCGTCCTCTGTCTTACTCTGATCCTCCTCATCATCATCCTCCTGTTTGCTCAATCCGATCTCTCCTTCGGAGACCTTGAGCTTGCCGTCATGTTCGGTCTTTGGCTTTTTGGATTTGGGCGTAGACTCCTGGGGAGCCGAACGCTTGTCGCCACTCTCCTCGGTCCCACTGCTCTTCCTGGATCTCGTAGACACCATTGATGCTTTCTGGTAATTATCCTCTGAACATTTGAGATGACAGACTCCGCCTATGACGATTGATCGATGCGGAGTCCCCACAAGACCACATGGTATTTACGTAATGAGCTTCTTGCCACTCAGCCCTTTATCTCTATCTGGTAGCAAGCCCCAAATAGCTTCACGACTCGTCATTGACCATCCCACATCGCAACTTGACCATCTGATCACAGCCGCGGGGGAGGACTCGGTGTCAATCCGTCCAGGATGTACCTGTGGCCCATCACAAAGCTAGCGGGTCACATCCTGCCTATTCTCTCAACGCAATCTCAAAACGCACTCACTTTTGAACCAATACACGCATTTGGGCACACTTCTCCCTCTCTGTATCGACCAAGGATCCTGATCCAGAATGCAAGTTCTACCGTATCATTCCTCTCCACGCCCGCTCTGGGTGAGCTCTCCACTGCGCAAGTCGACGAGTACCTCTTGGACAATCCGGCCCCGCATCTGATGCTTGAACCTCTAACGATCCGGACAAGACCAATGACGATCCGTCGACCGCGCATCAAACCTCCTTCCATCTTATCTTGGGCCTATTCCGCTCGTCGAGGCAATCGACCGCCAGGGACAGAAATTTTACCATACGGCAGGGGCACACGACCGAGACGGATGTCCCCGGAGGAGATCAACAGCACGTGGATTGCACCTGATTACAGCGATCTCGATGGCGACTGGGAAGATGTAGAGGTAGAGGGACCAGACGTGTCTGATCGACAGACGCTCATCACACTCGCCAAGATGATGAGTAACGCGTATGTCTTGCCGGATGGAGGCGAGTGGTGGCCTTTGGGGAAACAGTGGAACGCTACGATACCTTTCGGCTGGGAACCAGATGCCGATGGGCTCAGGGGTCATATCGTGAGCACCTATGGTATCTCGTGAATAATGCTGATTGGTCCGTACAGTTTGCCGATCCCACTAACTCGACAGTCATCGTCTCTATCAAGGGAACGTCTGCCGGCGTCCTCGGTGTTGGTGGTCCGACGGCCAAGAATGACAAGTATAACGTGAGCTGTCCTGCTGCTGTCCAGGGTCGATCCTCATTTTGTCATACAGGATAATCTCATGTTCTCGTGCTGCTGTGCCCGAGTCGACTTCTCTTGGTACCCAGTATGCGATTGCTGGGCTGGAGGTTACAAATGTGAACAGACTTGTCTGGAGGATGCCTTGGTGGCAGAGAGTGTATATGCAACGGTCGGGACAGTGAGTGGTCGTGTGTGCAACATATGGCCATCATCGTAGCTGAGCATACGACAGGATCTGTACAACAATGTCACTTACATGTACCCGCATGCGAATATTTGGCTGGTTGGACATTCGGTGAGCTGACGTGAACGATTCCCGTTCAAAGCTTATGCTGGTCTAGCTCGGCGGGTCGGTCAGTGCCATGATTGGACTATCATTCGGAGCTCCTGCTGTCACTATCGAAGCGCCAGGTGATCGTCTGCCGGCTTCCCGACTGCACCTTCCTCTTCCACCAGGCATGCCAGCGGAGAAGACCGGCATCACCCATGTCTATCACACGGCCGATCCAATTCCCATGGGAGCATGCACCGGCGCGTATTCAGGTTGCTACGCCGCAGGCTTCGTGAGTGCAGTTTTCGATTGTCTTCTGACACGATGCAGGCAATGGAAAGCTCGTGTCACACAGGTCAAACCATTCTCTATGATACGGTCACTGTCAAAGGCTGGGCTGTCGACATTCGGACCCATCGGATCGGAGAAATCATCAATAAAGTCTTGGCTGATCCTTGGCCCACGGAAGGCGAACCCGATAAGGTCGCCAAGTGGAGGTGGTGGGCACCATGGCGAACGGCTTCGAGCGAGCGCAAATATTGGGCACCTGAGCGATCCCCTCCGACCTTCATGCGCGAGCAAGAGCTGTCGTCACTGCGCTGGGGATGGGGACGCAAAGGGCCGAAGAAGGGTCAAGACGGTGATCCTGACAGTGGGGACGATGACGATGATTGGAATAAGCATGGCGGGGTGCCCAAACCCGAAGCCGAGAGCAATTGCACAGACTGCTATAGATGGTGAGATTGACACTTTGTCTGCTAGTGCTGATTTCCTCGCAGGGAATTCGGGGATGATTGGGGCAAGAAATGATAAGCAGTCTCGCGGTCGTTGTAAACCAAAAAAAAACCAAATGGCTGTCACTTCTGTTGTTGTACGATGAGCCACTATGCATATTGCTCTAGCACGATATAGTTTTGAATACGTTGAACGAATCGCTAGCGGTCGAGATGAGCATACCTGGAATCTGTGGATGCCAATGTAGCTCCTTGACGTCTTTCTGGCCCTGGTGAACGAAGAGCAACTGACCAGGCACTTTGACATCGGGGTGAGACGGATCGGTGGGCGCTTCGTCTTCGTCCACTTCCACCGACAGATCCCAGAGGGTGAGTTGATCGTCTGCTCCAGATGCGGCAAAGACGGAATGATCTGTAGGGTGCCATTCGACCGAAGTGATAGGTTCAGAGTGCCATGAGAAATCAGCAACGGGCGTCGCGGCTCTGGCGTCGTGGTCAAATCGATGTTCCGTTTTTCACATTCCTCACTCACCCTTTGAACATTCTAAGATCCCAAACCTTGATGCCACCTTCATCTCCTCCGCTGACCAACAAGTGGCCTACGCCCTTGTTCCAGCTGATGACGTTGACGTCCTCTTTGTGAGCTTCGACACTGACGACGCTCTTTCGACCTTTTGCACGTATGTCCCATATTCTGACTGTCCGATCTGCACTGCAGGAAGCAAAGACGGTGCTCTCATTTGGACTCCACTGAATGTCCTCTATCGAACTCGTATGTGATGTGTATGCGTTTGGAGAGGTGTTGAATCCTGTCGGAGTGGAAGTCGTCAAGTATATTTTAGCGTCTACATCTCCAGTTAAAAGACCCGTTTGACCCCACTCGACAGCAAATCCTTCATTTCGACCGTGATTGGAGATAGTATGGACAGGCACTTTTTGCCGAGGTTTGGATGGTCCAGCCAAGGTATCGATATAGGGCTTCACGTCGAAAATGTGGACCTTGCCAGTCTCAGAGAATGTGGCGACGTGATATGGGTCGGGGACAGTCGAGGATGGCGCAGGAGCAGCGCGTATTCTGTTCACGCTGCCCACGTGAGGGATGGTGAGGTAGTCCAGAGTAGCCTCTTCGTCTTGACCCTCATCTTCATCTTCTTCCTCCGCGTCGGAATCGTCATCATCATGTTGGGTCTTGCTGAGACCCCCGAGACGCATAACGACCACTTCGTCCTTTGCTCGTCCTTGTCCTGGAACCTCTCCAGCTTGTGTCCCCGTAACTATCCAAGCCTGATGTGGGAAAGTCGTACGTTCAGATCCGAGGTTATCACGAAGAACGTCAAAGGACAAGCACGGCCACGCATAAGATAGAGAGTGAAGAGCAAGGTAGACCGAATTATCCGGTACGAGTTGTTCATCTGGGCCTAGTTTTGTTCCTGGTAAATACGTCTGCTTGGCTTCTGGCGGAGCTTCAGAGTCCTCTTGAGCAGGGGTAAAATCTACCCAAAATGAATCAACTCGACGTTTCTGGAAGCGCAGAACTCACCGTCATCCTCGTCATCGTCTTCTCCTTCTGGACCATCCAAGACCTCGTCCTCGGATTCGATATCGTCCTCCCACCGGTCTTCGAACTCTCCCATTTCATCATCTTGGTCGGCTCGACTTTGTGCTTTTCCATTGGAAGTGAGCTTACCAGCAGGCAAGTCGGCGGCGTCAGAGGTCCTCTTGGGCATTGTGCAGACGAGATGCTATGTATGAACTTCTAGTTCATCCTGCGTACAAACAAGGTCAAAATTATTGCTTCTCCCAACTTTTTTTGTATTACATAAGCGAGCTATGGTACAGATGAACTTTCAATGAAATTCAGTCCAAAGCTACTTTGCTTCAAACCTATTGACAGTGTGTGCTTGTCGACAATGTCAGTTCGAATCAGCATGAGAGCTCCTCTCGGAGCATCCAGATGCTTTTCAAGCTCTATCATGAGGTCGCAAGACTCCCTCAACGGAGCAGGACCTTCCAGGCCAGCGACATTTGGTGCGGGCCCTACCCTACCTTCCAACAGTTCCATGGACGAGAAAAGGGGATCATCCTCGTCTACGTCGTCAGAATCAGGATTCCGTGCTCTCTCGAAACTCTTGGCGGAGCGGAATCCTCCAGTGCCCAGAGCTTCTGCCCAACCCATCCTCCCACTCACACAACCGATCGGAAACGCTCTAAACGAACCAGTCCAGGCATACGGACCTTACAAGCCAGTGGCTGTTCCGCCCGTAAACGATCCAATATTGGCCCTGTTCACGAACCTCATCATGAAGCATGGGAGGAAAGGCGATGCTCAGCGAGCCATCGCTGACATGTTGGCGGCTCTGTGAGTGGCATTCAATGCTATCTTGATTACGGGATACTGAAGTCATAACCTTTTTTTTAGACACGTAGCGACCAATCAAAACCCAATTGATCTGGTACACCGAGCTGTTCTTCTGGCTTCCCCTTCGTTCCGAGTCATCTCCATCGTCCGAGGTGCCAAGCGAATGTACGCTCCCCGTGCTCTCCTCGAGAGACAGAGAATACATCAGGGGATCGCATGGATTAAGAAGGCATCACTGAAATATGAGAAGAGGCTACACCTGCCCAAGCGGTTGGCGAAAGAGATCCTCTTGGTGTTGGAAGGCTCTAGTGAAGTCTTTGGTTGGGTCGAAGAGAGGCACAAGGTGGCAATGGTGAACAGGTACGTTGTGTTCGAGATCATATCTGCCGATCACTTACTCGCTCTTCAGGGCCAACATGAAGCTCAGAGGATAGATATGATGCATGGACATGCTAACTCTCTGAGATGTCTGTTTCACATTGTTTGACAATAAAGAGAATCTGAGACTTAAAGATCCCCTCATTTTCTCTGTCTTTTCTTTTGAGGCTCGTCCTCCTCATCCTCCAGGTCGATCTCTTCGTCATCATCCCCGTCCTCTTCGTCGAGCTCATCCTCATCGTAATCTTCGAATTCTCCCTCGTCTTCATTAGCCTGTCCTGTGTAGTACTCTACAGCGTCGGGCAAGACCTCGTCTTGAATCGTCAAACCAATCTTTGCATCTGTCAGCTCACAGCCTCTGCTTTGCCTAACGACTCACACCAAAGTCGTCGGTCGGTGATTCGAAGTACCAGAAGAATGATCCAAAGTCGCCTTCGATTTGATCATCCTCGGCTTGAGCTCTGGGTTGCAATTTGCAGAGATTCTTGTCGTCAGATTTCCAGTCAATCTTTTGAACCTATAGAGGAGGAATGAGTCGACGCAGATTCCAGGAAAGCTCATCTGCACTGACAGAGACCTCCAATTCATCCGCTGAGAACGAAGCCATCTGTTCTGTCACACTTCCATCGGCCGGAGCAGGCTCAACTCCTTTGGGCAGCGAGTATTTTTTCGATAGGGTTGAGTTGGAGAAGAAGGGATTCTCGTCAAAGTGCTGGAAAGTGAAAGCGTTAGCCTCCTTGTGCTGAAAGCTTGAGCCACTCACAAAGACCAATTCAAAAGGTCTCGGATCCGAAGGATCCTGCTTAAGTTCAATGTCTGTGAGGTATGACAAGGCCTGTTTGTCCGGAGTGGAGGAAAGATAGGCACGAATCACATCCTGATTGAGCTGGGATTCGGCCCCATCAGTCTCACACCTGTTGAGTTCAGTTGAAATGCCTGCCCACCAAGGCCTGAAGCCAGAATCCACGATGTCCTTTGACAAGTCCTCGGATGTCTTCCAGGAAGGCGAGAGTTTCCTTGCAGTTGTACCGAAGATATCGATACTTCTTCTCGGCGTTCTCTGGACAGAGTTAGTGGGCTGTTAGGCGATGTATAGATGAAGAGATTGAGCTCTGATAGGTAGAAGAAGAAGACTATCAAGTCGACCTACTTTGCTCCAGGCTAGTCAGAACGTCCTCAGGCAGCTCTAGAGAACTTCGTCAGCCCGAACGCTACTCCTAACGATTCACGAGGCTTACCAGGGAGATCATCAAAGTCTTGAAGAGCCATCTTCTTCGTAGTACAGAGCTAGGGCAACCTATAAGTATATTCGTGAGCTGACAGACAATATATTGAGGCGCGTAGAAATCGACCACGTGCACGCGAACGTGGCACCAGCACACTGGATCCCATGGCAGTTTGAATGTATGATCACTGGCAAAGGCTGCACGAGAGGGTCAAGGCTCTGAGGCGCCGGGAGTGAGGCTACTAGTCATTCCAGATGCATTTTCGATCTCTACGTCAGCTTAGCCGGTGGGGAAACCCATCCGGATGCGCAACAGCGTCGCGATATCCCCATCAAACTCGGTGGCAAGTGCAGAAGAGGCATCGGATACACGGGGCGACCGCGAAAGGCCTTTCAGATTCGCTGAACGTTTCCGAAGAGAGAGATTGATGGGTATCGCTACCTCAGTCTCCGATCCAGTCGCGAATATATAGCGGGACCGGTGGCTTAATTCTGAGCCTCCTAGAATCTGCATTGTGTCACTTTGCTTGTCGACACGGTTGTGAGGCGACCCATTGCACGGCGGCCGGATGTCACGAATCACTTGTAGAGGCTAAAGTGATCCACAGGGGCCGCAATGACTGGCTTAGATGCCGGTCTGATATCACTGCTTGTCTTACACTCGACCGTCGGCATATTCCTCAGCGTTCGGTCTACGAACATGATCAGTCAAAGAGGAGGGGGAGCGGGGGCAACCTTATGCCTCGCTTGTACATGTCAGTGTGAAAGCCGTCCGATTCCATGAACATGACGAGGCTCGAAAGCTCCTTCGGTTGGACAGAGACGTCGAAAAGCCCAAGACTCCGGACAGTGCAGTCCGAGTGAAAGTACACGCCTGTGAGATCAATTCTGCGTATTGGGCACTGTGCCGAGATCTATTCCAGTCTGTCCTTCCTCGAGGGATAGGTCGCGAAGTATCTGGCGTCGTAGACGAGGTCGGCCGAGATGTACAGAATGTCAGATTCGGAGACAAAGTCTTTGGGCCTGCCAATTATAGTTCTACTACAAATGCAGGGGCAGCCGAATTCGCCTCACCCGCTATTTCCCGGTCCCCGCCACACTGGAAATGAAGCAAGTTGCTGCGTTGATCATGGACACGGAGACCGCAGCTCGAAGCCTTAGGGCTCTTGATTTCCGAGCCGGAGAGAAGATCTTGATCCAAGGTGTTGGAACGACTGCTGGTTCTAGATGGTGTGGACAAGGTCCTCAATACGACTCCTCCTTCAGCTCGATTCGATGAGCTCCTTCACCTTACGGCCGGCGACCCCTCGCGAACGGACGTACAGTTTGGAACAGTGGGAAGAGGCATCGGTCAGGAGTTTGAAAGGGTCGAAAGGCAAATTGCTCTTTATCTTGAAACACTAGCCTCGCTACTATAGCCCTAAGTTATGTGTTGCGAAGGTGATCGCACATAGGGAATTCTTGGAATGAACAGAGTCGCGCCGCACCCCGGCGCTGAAACGTGGCTCACACGGCCGAGTTGATATATCGATCTGCGAAGAAAGGGGAGTATGATCAAGCAGCACGACAGTGATTCATGTGACAGAGGTTGTCCGCAGGCTGCATGATCCATTTGAACTCGTCGCGCTTCCAACGATCCCTAGCATAAAACCATGTATATAAGGAACAGTCCCAACGTTATCAAGCCCCTGCGCTTTACCCGATGCGTCATAAGCCGAACATTGCAGAGGGCATAATTTCAACCATCTTTGACCAAACGAGTACAGACGTTGACGCTGCAGTTCAATGCTGAGCACAGTATGAAGCTTCCATACAACCGCCCTCACTTCTTTGAGTTTCACGATCAGCCTTGGTGTCCGCCGACTGTGACTGCCCAAGCCCAAGCTATTCTCACTTTTCTCTGGACACATCGGATACCGCCATTTCAGTCTCGTGCACCCTACCACGGGGCTGCAGATGTGCTCAGTGGGCTGATACGTGAATTGGAAGGGGACAAGAAGGCCCAGGAGAAGGGGAAAGGGAGGCTGAAGGTGGTCGACTGCTGTTCAGGAGCTGGAGGACCGATACCGGCAATCGAGAGGGTGGTCAAGTGAGTTTGCAAAGAAATCAGGCGTGTCTTTCACCCACATTCTGAGGCTGATCGCTCCTCTAGCAAGCAAAGGGTTGACTCTGGTCTCACTCCGATTCCGTTTGTGCTGTCCGATCTGAATCCTCATCTATCATCCTGGGCCAAAGCCACGGCAACGTCAACATCCAACGCATTGTCCTTCATCCCCTATCCAGTAGACGCAACCCATGCTCCTGCCGAGTTGACTAGAGAACGGCACATCCGGACGTTTTGCTTAAGCTTTCATCACTTTAACGAGGACGCGGCGAGGAAGATCATTCAGGATGCGATCAAAGGAGCGGACGCCTTATGGTGAGAATGGGTCGTAATTCCATAGACAGTGGCTGAGTCGACCTAGCATCTTTGAGCTTCAGGAACCCCGATTGGAGAGCTTGTTGGAGCTGCTCGCCATCTTCCCCTTGGTCTTTCTTGTCACGCCATTCACCAAGCCGACTATCTGTGAGTAAATCGAGAGCCGAAGGATATCCTACTAAGTGTATGACAGCCATCTTGATTCTCACCTACATCCTCCCTGTCTTACCCTTTCTCATGGTCTTTGACGGGCTGGTGTCGGCCTATCGTACTCGATCACTAGAGCACGTCCGTTATCTGGCCAACTTGGCTAACCTGACTCTCAACCTTGAGGGCAATGATGTCTCAGAATGGAGCTGGAATGAGGGTAGGCGGAGACATACCTGGCCCAGTGGCAAGATGTATTGGATCATAGGGAAGAGGGAATCAGACGGATCATCATCATGGTAGTTAGGGTGTACGCAGTATGCAGCAATAAACAATAGTCAAGGCACAGGATGTTGCATCGACTCAACTACCTGGCGAACAAAAGACGTATCGAAAACGAAAAACGAGCAACGTTGCACAGCCATCTCCGTCTCCCGGTCGATGTTCACTCCATCCTCCACCGCCGGCAAGCTACATAAGAATAAGAGGGGGTGAAAAGAAGAAGAGCGAACGCGCTTAAGCACCGAAACCGTAAAGGGTTCGTCCCTGTCGCTTGAGAGCGTAGACAACGTCGAGGGAAGTGACAGTCTTTCGGTTGGCGTGCTCAGTGTAGGTGACCGAGTCTCGGATGACGTTCTCAAGGCTAGGACACTGAGTCAGCATCTACCACGGTTGAATAAGCAACCTTGCAGCCACTCACAAGATCTTGAGAACTCCTCGAGTCTCCTCGTAGATGAGACCAGAGATACGCTTGACACCTCCTCGTCGAGCGAGACGTCGGATAGCGGGCTTGGTAATACCCCTGTAGGCGAGCCGGTCAGCCGCTGAGATTGCAATGCTCCTCCTGCGCGCTCACTGGATGTTGTCTCGCAAGATCTTTCGGTGTCGCTTGGCACCTCCCTTTCCGAGTCCCTTTCCTCCTTTACCTCGTCCGGACATGATGTATAAGTTGTTTGGTTGCGGGATGAGTTGGTGAAGATGAGATTGTTTGGTGAGAAGAGGAGAAGAAGGAAAGAGTAGATGTTGAACTGACTTGGAGTTATATGTTTGCGTTGGGCGGCGGAATCAAATCAACCCCTCGCCCTGTCCCATGGGTTGGGTGGCAAAATAAAAAAGAAGAGGGGCACAAACAAAACGTGGGCATAACGCCGAATACAGGAGTCTATAACGCCGCGGAGTGATCCCCGTCACGTGATGCATCCAGTCCCAGGGGGTGGACGTGCGACCAGGTGGCACAGTGGCAAATCGACAGTGCAAGTCGTAGGGTGTACGGGCTCTGGAACAGTCGAGAGAGCCAGCTGAACGATGTCATGTATACTGGGAGCCTCGTCTGATTCGGGTCGTGCCAGGCATTCCTTTGGACAAACATGGCCCAATGCCACACTACCCGACTGTTTTGCGAGCAAGCTGGGATGGGAGGCATGATAGCAGGACATTGAGGTGTCTTGTGCTAGCGAAGATCATGTACATAGCAAGCAGCAGTCGATCTGAGTCAGAACATCGAGAAAAAATTGCTCGGAAGGATGCGCATTGGGGTAGCACGCTCTCACAGCATGGGATATTTTCGGTGATTGTAGAATAGCAGAGCAACATATATATCGGAATTCTTGCTCATCTGTCTCGGGAACCACATTTGAGGCTCAGCATCTGAAAGGACCCCGTGTAAAGAGGTATTCTTCAAGACTCCACAAGGACAGCGACAGGTGTGCAGCGCTTGTACAAGATCAATCGCATTCCTCGCCCTTTTCACCGAAGTGACCCCATCATTTATTTATTTTTGAGAGGACGGGGGGAGCTCTCATGGAATGATGTCGATGGAGCAACGGGGTCACTGCATTCGGGCCCCAGAGCACGGAATATCAGATGAGTTGAGTGCTCGTTTAGACGGGCTTGAATCAGATGGCGCCTCATTAGCACCGCTACTGTGGATTTGACCAGGTGGACATGCATTTCACATGCCCCAGCCGTAACAGAGGTCATTGTCGATGTCAAGGAGCAGGTATGCGCTGTCAGTGCCCGACAACCGAGAATCTTACTGTATCAGTGTGCGTGTCCAAGATTCAAGAGTCAGAGGCCGTTACGAGAGACCTCTAATTTGCTGGTGGGGCAAAAATGCTACAAACTGTTTCAGCGGATTATATTGCTACGCCTTATCGCTATATCTACATCAACAGAACTTCCACTCCCGTCGACAGCGGAGGCATGAGTAGCTGACTCACCATCTAAGCCCGATCATTGTGAAAGGCCCCGCCACACTATTGCGAGACGCGTTACGTAAGGAATATTCAATCTTGTGACACGGCCATGCAACATCTTCTAGCATCGACAAATCAGTCCCTTGCCGACATAATGGCTGGCGCCTCTTCGCCCAGTGACCTTCTGGGGGATGCATCCTTGCCTGTCGTAGCTGGTTTCCTGGCCCGCCAACGGACCGCCGGAATCGGTGTAGACCTCGCAGTGATACAAGCGGATTTGATGTCGATGACAGTGGAGCAGAAAAATCTGGTCAGAAACGGGGTAGATACCCTGCTCCACAGCCATGGGCACGAAGTTGAACGCTTCCTCTCAATACCGCGGACGCAACCGAGGGCGGAAACAGAGATTGCCAGAATCCTAAAGATGCTCAAGCCCCATACCACAGCTGGGAACCATCTCCCGGTATGTTCAAATCATACGGTCTAGCTGAATTGGCCCTAAGAATGATCCGGCAGGACCAAATGTGGACACAGTTATACCCCAATTTCATCATCAGGTGGAGGATCTCATGGCAGATCCACCCTTTCAGCCGTTTGGCCGCGAGGACGCCCGTGTCTTTGCGATGGCGAGATGGTTCAAAGGATCCTTCATGCAATGGGTGGACCCTATAAAATGCCCAATCTGTCGTGGTACCACCAAATTCCAAGGCATAGTCGAACCGACTGCCGAGGAGCAGACGGACAGTGCAGGTCGTGTCGAGCTACACACATGTGAGGATCTGGCATGCGGGACGAGCCGTCGATTTGCACGTTATTCAACAGATCGCAAGTTGTTCCAGACAAGAGAGGGTCGCTGCGGTAGGTCTGGATCTCTCAGAACTGGGCGCTTTCTGACGCGCGGACACCAGGCGAATGGGCTCAACTCTTCTATGCTTTTCTAAGACACGCCAAAATACGATCGCGTTACGTTTGGGCCGAGTGAGCCGGATGCAAAGAGCATCGAACTCACACAAGCTAGCACAGATCACGTCTGGACAGAGTACTGGTCCCCCACACTAAAGCATTGGGTCCATGCGGATGCATGGTGAGATTTGGATCGACGGGCAAGTGCTTAAAGCATCACAGTGAAGCTGCTATCAACCAAAACATGCTGTACGACAAGGGCTGGGGCAAGGTGCTCAATCTTGTCATGTGAGCCTGACCTCGACGTGCCTAACCTGAAAGTGCAGTTGGCGCAGATGGCTTTGAAGACGTGACTCGCGCGTATGTCAGCGACTGGGATGCGTGCCTTTCACGTCGATACGCCAGAGGAGGAAATGAAAAAGCGCTCCGAAGGGTGAGGCTTGCTCGCACCGCCTTTGCTGACCTTTAGGTCATGGCGGAGATGACCATTACTCATCGGCTCACGACGCTCTCCCAAACGGACCTCAAGCGACTCGAAGAGACGGACAGCCTTCAACAAGCGTGGATGACGGACACTGTGCGTCGAGCCAAGGAGGCGGAATGGCAACAAGTGGGAGGGCGGGTGTCAGGTCCAGCAGAATGGCGGGCTCGAAGAGCAGAGCTGGGGCAAGTGGTCAAGCCTGCGTACACGGGTGAGAGAAGTTGAAGTGCAATCGCTGATGCTTACAGTGGACAGACAGTATTCATCGGCGATCTCTGTCCTTGGCGATGCGATTCACACAATCGATGGCGTATGTCTGACGTCTGGGCCGGGCCACACCAGTGGTGTGTTCCTCGGCGTTCCGCATGCGCAGAATGCCAATTTCTGCATCAATGTGAGGTTCCGGATTACCGCGCCGCCGGGTTCCGGGGCTGCGGACGGCATAGCCATCATCTTTTCGCCAGAGCCAAGGTTAGGGGAGAGTGGATTCGGAATGGGTTACAGCGGAGTCGGAGGCCAGGGCGACTTCGCTGTGGAAAGTGAGCCAAAAATTAGTCCAGCGTTGATCAGGACCAGTCGATACGTATCGCACCCAGGACCATGCGGATGATCCGCCTACCCCTCATATATCTGTGCATTCCCCTCCAAACGCCCATCATCGGCACGCAATTGCTTGCATGGACAGTCTTCCGAATCTGAGCGACGGCAAAATTCACTCAGTTCAGCTGCTGTATAACGGAGAGACACGCTTGCTCAGAGGTTACCTGAAGCTTGACGGAGAGGACGAAGTGGCATTATGGGAGGCAATCATTCCTGAAGCTCCGAACGAGGGGAAGGACTGGTTCGTTGGGATCACCGGGTCGTGTGGAGGCTTATGGCAGAAGGTGAGCGTAGACAATTGGCCCTTTCTGACTGGGGCAGCAAGAAGTAATATCTTGGGAGATGAGCACCATCCATTTCGCCTGATTTGTACAACCATCACAAGATGCATAGTTTTTTACTGTCTGATAAAAGGTATCCTGAATCCACTCAACAAACTCCTTGCCATTGCCTGCGCTCGAGGTCCCCTGGCGTTGGTGTGGAAAGCAACCGTGAAACCGTACATATTGGGGTACTGATCAATGTTGGCTTCGATTTGAGGGAACAGTCCCATAGCGTTGGGTTCGAAGCCGAATTGTACCGTACCAGAAGAAGCGTTTCGATAGTGTGGGGACGGGGGGGCTTCAATTCCAACCCCTCTAAATTCTCGCAGGCGAGGAAGAACAAAGTCGACAAGCGATTGGACGAAATCGTACATTGCTTCTCCCTTGATTTCCACCAAAGCCCCGATGGGCATGCCTTCTCGAAGTCTCCATCGGGCGGCACCCGTTTTGGCTCTCCTGATCGACACACCGGTTGAAGCTGTCCTTCCTCCTCCATTAATTGATTCTCCGCTGATGGCCCTGAACGCCATGATAGTGGGTAACAGGTGATGTTTCGACTCGACAGCTTTTCTGTTCATCGTATGCAAGGTGATTTTCTCCAATCGAGGAATCTTGTCCACGGTGACAGGCAGATTCTGGAGTGGGACCTTGTGTCCATACCGAGGCTGATTCGCCTCGTGACGTGTCAATGGTTCCATTTCAGGAAGCGGTCGAGGTGGTGTACGAGCGACTCGATGATCATAGTTCATATACATGAGGTCTGTCGCAAGAGATGTATCGTAGTGCTCATGATATCGGGCTAGATGGGTTTGACCAAGGTTGATGTAAGGTAGGGGGAAAGACTCTACTGGTGTAGCGAGGAATCGTCGAGCAGGCAAGGTAGATGGACCCGCTATTGCGGTCCGAAGCGCCGAGGAGGCTGCCAGGGATCTACGCAGAGCCATCTAGAGTGAGAGTCGACGAATTCGCAGAAGAGTGAATGTAGAACGATGAAATTTCGGCTGACCCAGTTTTTTCAACGTGGTCCGAGGGGACGGCATATGCCATTCAGTCAATGGAACTCAATCATCTCGCGATCTGTTTGGTACGACACCGTGGCTTCGTGTCCTGCGATGCCATCTCCTCCACTCCCCTTGGTTCAGTCGCTATCCCCGCGGATAGCTGTACTGACCTCGGATGATGTGGTGGACTCATGCGAGGCAAATGGATGTTGTGGTCTAGAAGAGCTACTTCGACCATGGGAGAGCTCAGCGGAGATGGGCAAGTCTGTGACGCGAGTGTGCGCTGACGCTGCATACAGTCCAGATCATGTCATCGACATTGACACCTACTAAGCATCCGACGTTCCCGCTACGATTCGTCAGCTACAGCTCCATCTTTCCTCATCCCGAGAGCTCGAACCCTAATCCTGACATCGTGGTCGACATGACGAGTAGCCTTGTAGGGTCCAAGCGGCCAGGTGGGGATACTTGCCGTACATCAGCTGGTGGGCTGATGGATACAGAGGACGAATTACACTACCCCATCACCCGGTCCATGCTGTTATCGTCGCGACCGATAGCGGGACACGAGACCTTTAATCATCCTGTCGGCGTGTTGCTCGCCATATCGACTTTGACTCCCGAGCCCCTAGGCGCATTGCAGCGTCTTCAAGCTCGAGCTATGGGGCCCATGAGCCAAGTCATACCGTGGATGGATGGAGTCAACGTGCTCAGATTCTTCGTGGTAGTGCATGATGTATCGAGGAAAGGCGAGAATCTGGAAGAAGCGTATGACCTTCTAGCTGCAGTCAAGAAGAATTGTGGACCTCATTCCACCTTGCTAGTCATCAACTCTCAGATCACGCCACGTCAAGAAAACCCTCTACCAGCTATACCTCATCCGGCTATCCCCCTTCCCAAGCTACCGGTCGAATCCATCTCTTGGACCTACTCCCAAGCGCTCGCATCGCTCTCATTGACCCCGGCCTTGAGCCCGCAAGCCGAACCTGACAGTAAGGTCTACGGTGTTCGCCTATCCCCAGAAGACCTGACACGCCTCGTGGCCCTCGTCAAAGAACTCGTGACGCAAAGTGTTGTTCCATGGATGGAGGCTCGCATTCGCGAATGGAACGAGCTGTGGCACGCGAATCGTCGAGGAATTACAGGCAGACTCTTTGGGGCAGGACGCAAGTTCTTCACAAGCCGGCCCAATAGTCCAGCGCCGAACGCGCAAGGCTATAACTCAGTCAAGGGATTGTAGGTCCGTCTACAGATACTTTGGCTGACAAAAAGTTATCCCGTCACGTCGATCGAAGCGGTCTCCCGGCGACTGGCAGATTTCGCATTCATGCTACGTGACTACAAGTTTGCCTCGACGGTGTACGACTCGTTGAGGCGAGACTTTGCTCAAGATAGAGCTTGGAGATACGCTGCGGCCGCTACGGAAATGTATGGCTTATCATTGCTCCTTTCGCACAATTACTTCCAACCTTCCACCCCTCCAACCTTGCCCAATGCACCATTCACCACTCTTCAACACACCGACATATCGTCCTGGCTGGAACAGGCCGTTATTGCCTACCAGGGTCGCGCACCTCCCACTCAAATCCAGCTCGACGCTCTGAGGATCACAGTACTTTACTATGAAGCTTGGAAAATGATTGGCGAGTGGAGAGGTGTAGCCTCGGCTTTGGTCAGAGCCGCAGGAGAGGCGGACGAAGTGCCGAGCGCGGTCATGATTGAAGAGGCTGCCGCTGTCGACGTCAGGAAAGGCCGACAAGGCAAGCGTCGCAGAGCCTTCCATCTTGTCTTGGCTGCCAGGCGATACGAGACAACCGGTCTGGTGAGCTTCACTTTCCCGACTTGCGCAGCTAACGGTCAGAAAACGTTTTCAAGGAGATGCTTGGATCGCGCCTCTGATATTTACCGATCAGCGCCGTGGACTGCTGCTCAGGACCTCATCGAGTACACGTTGGGCAGACAGGCTTACACCCTCGGCGAGAGCGACGTGGCTGTCCAGCATTTCCTACGTCTCATCGGGCCACGAGAGGGACCAAGTCATGGTGGCATACTGGAAGATTTGAAGTTGGCCCATGAGGTAGGCCCATCCGTGAACAGTATAACTGATATACACAGCAACTGGGAGAAGCCGATGAAAAGCCACGAAACGACCTTCCCGTTACGATTTTTGACATCCAAGCCACTCGCATAACAACGCCATATCCTCCCATATCTCTGCCTCCTCAGCTCGAGAAGCCACTGGCGGGGCGCAAGTTGAAACAACCTGATGGTCTCTCGCAAGGGGAGATGATCACTGTCGAACTTGTCGCTCGCAATCCCCTACCCGTTGAACTACGGCTCACCAACTTGCATCTGACTGCAGAACCAACGATCGAGATAGCCAGTCTCGATTCAATGATACTACAGCCAAACGAATCTCGCCTCGTCTCCTTCCCTGTCAATCCGACAGATACTGGATCTTACACCATCAGTACAATCTCCTTCCTCTTCCACGGCTTTTATCCCTGTACGCAATCCCTGAAGAAGCAAGGGAAACGACTACATGCGAGCAAGGAGCAAAGATTGACACCTACCTACGCTCAGGACCGATCTCTCACCTTTGCGGTTGGGCCTCCGAGACCTCGGGTCGTAGTCCAGCTGCTTGGGATGCCCACGCAAATGTTCCAGGGTGAAGTCGTCGACGGGTCTATCTCCATCCTCAACCCCGGCAGCATTGAGATACAGGGCGTGGACATGATCACCTCGGAGACCGGTGTTTTGATCGGTCTTCACGACGAAAAGGTCACAGCCACAAACCGAATCATGTCAAACACACCGTTCCGCTTGACATCGGATATTATTGCTCCAGGTCAGACCATATCCATCCCCCTTATCTTCACCGCTTTGAGTCACGGCGACAGCCATGTTCAGGGTGTGATTCTCTACGACAACGAATCAACGTCATTTGCGGCGCAGGTCGAGGTTTTGCCCCTGTTAGATGCTCGGGTCTGGGTCGAGCCGAGGAAAATGGGCCGACTGGCTTTGGATGTGAGTGCCCCGGTCTAGGGATCCGGCTGAGGAGTTGCAGCTCGGAAATCTATCGGATTCTCCAGTGAGCATAGAATCGCTGGAGGGCTCAGGTATCTACTGGTCAGTCTATGCGCAAAAGATCAGAGACGATCTCTTGCCTGGTCAGACGCTTTCCTGCCTTTTGTCCGTCAAGGATGCCTCTGGAAGTGATCTGCGACAAAAAGAATTGGTCACAGCTCTGGATGCGATAATTTCTGGCAAATCATCTTCTGAGCTCAATCCGAACTTTCCCTCCGGCATAAGCATGTCTCCGTCTTTCCTCGCCTCCTTGCATCGCCATCGCATCTCGTTTCTCCTCAGCCACTTTCCCACTATCCCTGCCTCATCGTTAACTCATATCTTTCCCCTTCACGATCCCTTAGATCTCAACATTCATGTCGGGTGGTCGTTGGGTTCCCGTCGAGGCACTACCTACCTACATGGTCTCCGTGTAGGCCCTGAATTCTCCATCGTCGAAGACCTGCGGAGGCAAGTTTCAGATGCCCTTGCAGCGGGCGGGAAAGCGACGCGAGTCATGTATGAGGAGACTGGTCGACTGCGACAACAACTTATTACATCCATACTCGACGGTGTTTATTCACAAGAAGATGATCCCGTCTGTCTGAGAGTCAAAATCGAGGGATCTAAGAGGGGCATTGTGTCTCGTGGAGGCTCAGGGTGAGTGTGGCTTTCATCGGGTGAGCTGACTTCCACCAGGGCTATTGGAGTCGTCTTTCAGATAGACAATCGGTCACCGGCGATATCAGTACGTTGGCTTCTCACGTTGCCTTTGTCCAGCACCGAAGTAGCGGGTATGGACCCCGCTCGCTTCACCTCGACATTGACTCATCGTGGCACCCTCGAACCTGGGCAAGCGAAAGAGGTGTTCGCCACCATCTGGGTGGACAGACCAAGTCTTGTATCGCTGGACGGGTGGGACCTGGCAGTGGAGACTGGGGAGGAAAGGAACGGATGGCAAGTGCGGCGCCATTGGCATAGAAGAGGCGAAAGTCAATGGGTCGAGGTCGTGGACTAGTTGTACAAGAATGCATTATAATTCAGTCGTATCCCTTTCCGCTGCGCTTTTTGCCTTCTCGACCTTTGAAATGCCTCTTGCCCGCCTTTCCGGTCGGCTTGAAACCCTGTTGATCCAAAGGTAGAGGCATTCCGTCCGGTCCCAGCATTCGCTGTTGAGCATACATCATTGGTCGCGCTGCTGGATCTCCACCGCCCTTGCCCTTTGTCAGAACACCATAGGAGCCCTCGTTGAAGAAGACGCCATCCAGTGCATCCGACCGTTCCTTCCCAGTCCGACCGGGTGCGGAAGCGGCATTTCCTCGGACTGCACGCGTTGTTGGAAGGGCCGGAGCATCAGCAGGTGGTACAAAGGTGTCTGCATTCTTGCCGACGTGGGTTACTGGAGCTCGTTTCTTCTTCCCCAGTGTTTGCCTTGTCCGTTGTCGGCTGGACTCCATATACTCGTCTGAGGCCATGCCAGGTGGAGGATGAGCATATAATAATCGAGCATTGACATAATCCTTGAGAACTTGCCTCGCCGCTCGGGATGTATCAGGCATACCGAAGGAGGAACGAGTCATCCCACGGGCGACTAGGGAATCAGTCGACATTGGAAAAGGAGAACTCACTGGCATAGGCGGAGAGAAACTCCTCCCAGCCGACTTCCCCTGTACCTCCATCCTCTTCATCCCTGACATCTATCCTGATACCATAGGTCCCCTCGAGGATATCGCGCGGTATCCTTTGACATAGCAATTCGGCAGGAGCGCTGTATTCTCTCATCTGATCGATTGGTAATACTCCATCGACGACCATGTCTGCCTGTGTATTTGCGAATTGTGGGAATACTAATCCTGGACAATCACACAAGGTTATCCGATCAGTCAACAGAAGCGTCTGGAAGTGTTTCGTCTTTCCGGGGGTTGCAGACACTGAAGTCTTTTTCTCGCCCAGCAGAGCATTGATGGTCGAGGATTTTCCGACATTGGGATAACCGACCAGTCCGATGATCAATTTTTCGTTCTCCGGCACGGGCGGTGCAGCAGACACGAATAAATCCTCCAACTCTGACACCGAGAGGACGGTGGTGGATGCCGCTCCGTTCTCCGACTTTTGTTCGACGCTGGTTGAGGGACCAGCTTGCTCTTCCTCGCCATCTGTTGACCATCCCTCTTCGTCGTCATCAAGGCCCGCAACTTCCTCGGCGGAGTCTGTCGACGATGCCGATCCTTCATCATCATCCTCCTCGATCTCGCGTTTTTGAGATGCCGCAGCAGCTGAGAAAAACGCATAGTTGATGCCTTCCTTGTCGAAATACTCTGCCCATGCGAGCCTTAATCGTCAGGCGCATCCTCCGACGGGACACTCACCTTTGCTCGGGAGTGAGCAAATCGGACTTGTTGATCAACAAAAGACTCTTCTTTCCACCGCCCAGCTCCTGCACGTAATTCTCGAGATCCACACATCGAAACCCAAGAGGATTTCTAGCGTCCACAATCTGCACCAAGAGGTGCGACCGCTCCATGACTCGCCACAATTGACGCCATAGCTGAAGATTTCTCTCAAAGGGAGTCAAGAGGAGATTCGAGGTCTCTGCGAGCCTAGGTTTCAGTCATCGCTTTCATTAGCAAACTCACTCTGCGATTCCTCGTCTCCAGTCCAGGAAGGAATCCCTCTCTTGCCTTTCCAACTCTTCCGGTCTCGTCTGTTTCGTCCATGGCGGTCTACGAGGGACATGAAGATCACGCCTGAGGTCTGCTTGCTTTCTAGTCACTTTCTTTTGCTCCTCAGCCGATAGAAGGAACGGGTTCTGTTCCTTCTGCGGACCTGAGATGATACGAGCCTTGGACCGTTCTGGGCGGCGGTCAGCGAATTGAGCGGGAGGGAGTGAGGCTTACCGGTGGTGAAGTCGGTATCCGCCAGTACTGCGTTGGCCAGGAACTCATCCAGATCTCGCTCTGCGGTCACACTCTGGAGGGGATTCGACTCGTCGAGTACATACTGCTCATGAGTGATGACTCGTCATGAAGACGTACGAGGTTGGACGTCTTTGGAGCATGAGCATCCCGAACCTTGCGGTTGATCAATGCCTTGCCGAGACCGGCAGAGGCCGCTGCACCTGCTTTTGTACGATGTCCAGGCTGATATATCAGTAGCTGCTGTACTAGTCCGGGCTCACCATTGGTCGATACTACACTTAAGAAATCTTATACCATGCGAGACAGCAAGGTGGACCTCCGGTCGATCAACTTTTTGCATACATCATTAATCCACGTCATGTCATAAAGTGTCGTTATCAATCAGTCTATCTATACAAAGCTAACAACAACCACGCTACCATCTGTACAACCATACTGATGCCCCCATCAGCCTCAAGTGGTGGAGGAGGTAATCGACTCACTGCGATCCTGTCCCTGTCCATAGCAATGCTCGTGGGATTTTTTGCTGGCGTCTGCAGTTGCAGGTGATCCGCCACTTCTGCCCAAGCGCCACGCATCGGATTCAATGACTCGCCAGGGCCCGGACAGATGTAAAACTGCTGATCAGGTGGGTGCCAACACACCTAACGCACCTGACGATCTGCTCCAGCTCGAGCTGCGAACCTTGTCGACGTGACGATCTTCTCTCCGTTCACAGCTCCGCGCTCAATATCTGTCGCCACAATCGTCCTGACGAGGCGCGGTGCTCGCATGACCACAGGAAGGCTCGGCCCAATTGCCCGCTTGACAGGCATCCTGGGACTACTGAAAGTAGAGGGTGATGTCAATACCGGAGACAGAGTCGATTTTGCGGTTGATGCCCTAACGGGAGTATCGGGAGGGCGTCGTGACGTGAGAGCTTGACGGCGGGGCGGCATTTCAGACCCAGAGGAGGCGTCTTCCCATTCGAGCTCAATAATCAGATGGCGTGTCGCGCACTGATCTCAGCCCATGCCACAGCGATGCGACTCACCGTCATGTAGCGCCCGTGGCCTTCGAACCAGTTGACATTCTCAGAAACCCCCGGAGCTATATCGGTGAGTCGGTGTTGTCCAAGCATCTCTCTTTCAACGATTCCAAAAGTCCGAATAATGCCATCAACAGTCATTGCCATGATGTAATCCTCCAAGAGGTGGATACCAGCGCAGATGTTTGTCTGCTGGCCAAACTTCGTCACCTTCTCTCCGGTTCTGAGAGTCAGCCGGTGACGCGAAGAAGATCCCACCTCCAATCCCACACGACGAGCGCCTTGTCCGCTCCTGCCGATACGAGCCATCTGTGATTGATACTTTCAAGATCAGCTTGGTCTACATGTGACCTACGCTACGGCTCGGATGCCATGAAGATGTCCGGAAAGAGTCCTCCAGATCTCCCCGTTTCTCCAGATTTGAATACGTCCGACATCATGGGATCCCGTTACGAGAACGCCTTCGGCTTCGTGGTAGTCCAAACACGAGATAGGTTTACCAGGAAGGATAGTAGGAGGTAGAGACTCTAAAAAGTTCCAGATGCGAATACTGGGCTTCAGCGGTTTCTGCAAGACGACTTACGTTCCATCATAAGACCCGCTGATGATAGTCTCGCCTCGAATCATGATAGATGTCACGTAGCTCGTATGCCCCTCGAGCAAAGTGACCTCGACGGGCTACTCAGCGTCAGCGTGGTAGGTTTGTGAACGTACATTGCCCCTCCGCCAACGAAGCTCGCGCTCCCACAATCGCCGAAAGTGTGATTCACACACGTCTGCTCCAGTGTGGCCTATTTGCCGACACATACGCTGCCAAAGCGCGGGCACTTGAGTGATAGCGTGATACCGTTTGGAGACCTGATATGAGCCTTCAGCAGAGCTGAGACTCACCAGTCGGATGTGCATGATGTCCGAAAGGTCCAGATAGGATAATATGCGTGCCGATACGTTGTCACCCAGCCTACCTAGAATATCCCCAGTCGACTTTTTATATTTCTGCAGCAAGGCAATCTGCGCATCCACGTCGGAAGGATGACAACCTGCCCATGAGTTTTGCGATCTCGCGAAACACTCACTGGCCACTATCTCGCCAAGAAGTTGGACTCGCTGCTCTCTGGACAGATTCTTCACCGCACTGCGGCTGTTGTCGCATTGATCATGTAGGGCTTTCAACTCATCGTAGTGCCGCTGCAGTGTATGGAGGCGGGAATGAACCTCATGAAGCTCCGCGGATGACGAGGAATGCGCTCGAATCAGAAGGGTCCTGTAGTGGTGCACCTGCTTCGAATGCCTATCATCCTGTCATTAGCTTGGATCCGGGATCGGCCACCCACCTCTGCCTCAGTCTCCGTTCGGAGTTCCCAGTCCTCGTGGTTGAATACACCATTTACTGGAACCTGTCTGGCTTCCTCCACCAGATGCTCGGACCGGGGAGGGGTGTCGGTGAGCTGCTCGGCCCATGCCGGTAGTGTGGTAGGATGCTCGCTCAGTTGATCTGCAAAGCTCTTCCGAGGATTGATAGCAAGTCGCGTGCCAGCGAGACCTGACCTCCTTGGGACTACAGCGTGAGGCATTCTGGCGCGGTCAATGACATGACTCAACAGTTGAAGTCCTGCCGACAGTTGAAGCCTTATCGAGATCAAAGCGGACTCGTTTCGGGGAAAAAAAGCGAGTCGCGTCCAGCGACAATACGATTTTGCAAGTATGATACATCAAAGCGCTACCTAAGGACTGGTCTCTTCCACATCGCGCTGGCCTCCTCAATGCCAGGAAGGGAGGCCCAGGGCTTCTCGTCTCTCCTTCCCATCGGAGGAGAAGTAGGGGACTTCACCGACAGACACTGCGCGGTCGCCGACTCGCAGTTGTTTGCCATAGTCGAATGTGGCCTTCCCGTCAGCTTGGATTAGAGCATATACAAGCTCACGGTATGGAAGTTGCTCCTATTGTCCCAGATGGCCACGTCTCCTCGGCCCTCCTCATTTTTGGTGGACCATGAGAAGCGCACCTGCAGGTCGTGGTTCTCCTTGACGAGTTTCTACGAATGAGCAAGAAGTCGGCAGACTGAACTCACGAATAGATATCCCAGAAGCAGATCCGATTCGTCCTTGGTGACCCCCAATATCCGCTTGGTGAACTCTTGATTGACGAACACAGACTTCCACCCTGTCACTGGATCTGGCAGCGCTCAGCACTCACTCTCACCACTTTGACTCACTGACGCGGATGACAGGATGGACGGCTCTCAGCGAATCCCCGTGGTTCAACGGACTTCCTCGCTGACCAGTTCGCAAGTCGATCCCGTAGGCACCGACTGCGTCCTTGAAAACAGTGCCTTCGTGCAGGGCTTGGAGACCCTCAAGATACTTGGCGAATTCGGGTGACAGCCTAGAATAAACTTCGTATCCGCTCGCCCAAAGAGTATCGCCTCCGCCTGTCTCGGGCGCAGTGTGTATCTGCCATGTCAATGCTAGTCAAGCACAAGGGGAATTACCTTCAAGATCGCATAGTCGCTCGGAGCAGGTTCAAAGGTGATGTCGGAATGCCAGCCGGTCGAGGCAAGCTTGGAGCGGTCTCCATACGCGTACTCGAATCGTCTGGCGCTAGTGATTCTGGCCAATTCAGCCCGAGACCACCGCATCCACTTACATGGAGATCTGATCGCCTTTAGGCGAGGTGTCTTCCGTGGTAGGATGTATGTGCAGGGTTGAAGTCGAAGGTTTGCCTGTCAACTGCCACATATCAGCCTGAGCCCGAAAGCTGCACCAACCTCTCCAAGCTTCTGTACAAGCTGTTTCTCCTGCTCAGCGGTGATATCCTGGTTGCGAAAGAAGGCGACGCCGCGCTCAGACACTGAGCACTGTTTCAAAACGACCCGCCACACTAGACGATGACAACCTACCCAACACTGCAAGGTCGCGCAAGAGAGCATCCCTGTCCGTGGCGTTGAGCAATGCTGACAGCTGGACACCTCTGAACTCGGTTCCAATCGTGGGTGTCGAATTGAAGGACTCGAAGATGTTCAACGTGCCATGACTCTTGAGCGGGACAGGCGAAGTCTTGAGTGAGAGCGAGCCCTTGGTGAGGGAGGAGAGCGTTTCTGTGACTGTGGTCATGGTTTGTGCTGTAGCTTGAGGGATGAGGGGCAGCTGTTGAGCAGAGCTGATGACTGAGTTGAATCGTGCAGCGGGAGGGGTCTCCGCCAGCGATCTGTGACCGATGACGCCACACTGCCAGCTGCTGTTGCGTGATCAATGCTCATTTTCCCAAGTATTTGCCACCTGATAAGACGTGATTCATGAAATTATGCATAAAAGTCCGTGGAAATATCTTGCCGAAGACCCGCATTACAGTTCTGCTCGTTTTGTCTGCCAGCTGTGTACGTCAATGTGCTCAGCGCTCGGCGCATTGTCAGACTATGAGAATGTGCTCATCTTTGAGCCGGTCCGTCATTGCAGGGTGCATCGCATCATGATAACGAGGTGGAACCGGTGACCATCAATTGACGGGCTTGGTCATGTAATCCTGGCAAAGCGAGTCGTCTGAGCCTAAAAGGGGCGAGAGTGGAACAACGAGCTACTTCCCTACAAACAAGAATGAGGTACAGGCACATAGAAGAGGCTTGAATATACCCTTTTCACCGAGTCGATGATCCGCGGCCGTGACCGGTGAGGATCGAGCGATAATGCGAGAACGAAAGCCTGCCGCGATCTCCATCGTCATTCGAAGAGGCGGACTTTTTGCTCCCAAAGATTCCTTCTGTCGTCTCCTTCAAGACTCGAGCAAGCTCAACTTCGTCCATCTGAGCGACTCCTGGCTGAGGAGGGTGAACCTTTGCGGTAGGTGTCATCTTCTTCATGTTGTGCTCCATTCTCTGCAGCATGTCCATGATCTCGGTTCGGAACCCTTCAAAGTCTGCCGCCTGCTGCGCCGAGAGAGTCACTTGTGGACCAGGACTAGTCGAGCGAGTCAACTGCAATTCTCCCATGATCTCCGATCTGAATCCGTGGAGTTCGGTGCGACGATCTCGATTGGAGGCTACCATCTGGTCAAATATCTTGTCCAGTTGTTCACCGTGATCATCTTGCGAGCCTCTCTGAAGCTCTCCCATGAGCTCTGTTCGGAGACCATTGAGCTCGATCCTTCGATCTCGGTTGTTGGCTTCGAGCTGGCTCAACAGCTTGTGTAGGCCCTTCTGATGGTCGCTGCTGGATCGTTCGATTTGCTTGACCACATCCGCGAGCTTGTCCTCGATCGCGCACATCGTTCCAACGGTAGCATGAGCAGATAGTGAGGATAAGATTTCTCGTCTCACGGTGTCCATCTCTCTTGCACGATCGCGACTGGAGGACTGGACTTGAGTGACTAGCCGACGTTCCAAGTCGTCCACACGTGTCACCCATATTGCCTCGCTAGTCCCAGTGCGCGTCACGCCTACAGCTCGCCGGAAGACCTTTGAAGCTAAGTAGCCAGAGGTGAGGAGAGTAAAGGATCCGAGAGCCCCGACAGTCGCAATGGTTGTGTAAGGGTATTCCCGTGCTAGATCGCGGAGGAAGGACGGCGTGTTCGAGTGAGCGGAGGGACCGGAAAGATAGGCAGACGAAGCATCGAGGTAGCCCTGTCTGTATGCCCGGGCAGCGGTAGCGTCTGCATCGTCAGCTTTGAGCAGGAAGCGAGATGCTCACGGCGATCTTCGGGGTTCTCAGGGCGACCGAGCTGGACCATCTCGACAGCTATGGGTACTTGATGGGTCACGGACGTGGGCAGCTGGTCTGGGTCTCTACCTCGCATTCAGTATCGAGCCCGGGGATCACGTCGTATGTATGCACCAACGCTGGTGAATGATTTGATTGATCACGGACTGATGTGACAAAGATAGGGCCAAGCATTCAGCCGGATAAGCGGACTCTCGCGCCGGGCAGACGGGTGGCGAACTGGAGAATGCCGTAATTGTCGCGCGACCCGTGGGCGACAGTCAAGTTCATGTCCGGCCTGGATACGCGTACGTCGGTCTCAAAAAGAGGGAAGACTGGACCGGGCACGATATCGGGTATAAACAGGCTAGAAGAGGGGAATACAGCGGAGTCTACCAAAGTCAGCACCGAGCAGAGGCGATAGATGCTGTCTGAGGGCGGATCCCTCCTTGGGCACGGAACCAAATGTTCAGATCCTAATCCTGAGGCTCATCTATGCGGGTATAAGACGAGACGCTGGGCTTGTACCTCCTCATCTGTATGTAATCCGTTGTCCATGAGGTCTCTCAACTTGACGCTCTGATTACGAAGGATACTATCCAAGTATGACCCTCAAGCCGGATGGATCTGTCGTGGGAAACTCTTAGACCGGTCTCGTTCGTCCAGCCAAGCGCTACATGCTGCCATGTTCTCGCAGAAAACATCGCCTCACATAATCAAGATACGGAATTAGACGTGTATCATCCCTGATCCACAGTAGAGTTCGCCCTGCTTCAGTCCATCAGACTAAATCCCCTGCAGCTTCACTCCCCTTGTATCACGTCGAGATGCAACAGTGGCAGGGCCACATTTTGGGAGAATTACTTACATAAGCAAGTCTCGTGGCATGTGTCTCTCTCACAGTCTCATCTGCCAGCTCAGCGCGATAGATTATTCGATCGCTCTCATCCGTACAGCGGTATACACAATGGTGAGCACGTCATGCGAGCCAAACCCCATCTGACGCCTGTATAGCCCACCGCAGCGGATATCAAACGAAAAAATGCAAACTTCGCAGCTCGGGCTCAGGCGGGAAAGAGAACCACACGACCCGCTCGAACTGGTCAAAAGCAGAGCCTCGGGATGTGGATGTTGCTTGGGATAGGTTTCTTACTGGTCGGAGGAAGTGAGTGGAGAAGCTGATCACACACTGACAGCGTAGCTGTGGTCGAGCTGGTACGGATGATCTTCATGAAGGGCTAGTGACGATGGGACTACCGTGTTGACGACAAAATCGACATGCATAGGGCCTCTTATACAACAGTGGCTACCGGACATTCTATATGACCAATCTTATACAGTTTCCTCTTCGGTCTCGCCCTCTGTCTTCTCAAAGAACCCTCGCACACCTTCGCTCGTTCCCATGATGGCCTCATACGCGGCTCTACCCTGTTCGGCCTCCCAATCCAGTGCTTCCGTCTCAAGCTGATTATCACCATAAGGACTCAGCCCGACGACACAGCTTGAACCAGCTACTGAACTTGGCTTCGCTGTCTCGCTGACGTGATACGACTCGAAGATTGGCTCCGGCGCCAGTCTGCGAAGATATGGCCGCAGAAGTTCCTCCGAATCGGAAGGCTCTGTGACAGTCGCACTGATGTATAACACGTCTAATGGTCAGCTGCATACTCATTGACTACTCACACTGCCCGGCAGGGCACGATCCGGTCCCCTCACCCATCAACAGGCCTCGGACGACCGGCTTTCCATCCACCGGAGGAAAGATGATCATCGCGGTATCGTCTTGCTCAATTCCTTCGTTATCATTCTCTTCACCCAAGGCCCTGTCTTTGGCCAGCGCCGCCGGGAGAGAAGACAAGATGGCGATACAGTGAGCACCAAGAACTCTTTCCGACGGCCCTGGCTCTTTCAGCAGCGGGGCCAGGAGATCCGGCGCGGAAATGATGCGCTTGGCGATGACTGGCCGAGGATGACAAGGGATGGAAAAGGTCACTTTGTCGTCGACGTGAAGATCTGTCATCCTGGCCGAAGGGCCCAACACATATGTACCTCCATACACTGCACATGCCCTGTGCCAAGTCAACACGGCTCCTGTTGCCCACGTACCTGCAGAACCCTTGCGCAACTTCGCCTGCACCTCCGTACTGACCGACCAGAAACGCCCCTGATCCATATCGGCCAACAGATTGCAGATATCTCTGGGTCCTCTTGATCGCTGGTCCAAGCGGATCGGAAGGCCCTGAGCAATGCGCTATGGCGTATGTAACTGTCGAGGCGAGATCGGGCGGCAGCTTTATAGACTCGGTGAGAAAATCCAACAGAGCGTCATTCTCCTTTCCTGGAACCGTTCAATTCCATTCCCCCCCAGATGAACCCACCTTGGATAAGCTCTGAAGACTCGTGGTCTCCCGCTGACAGCATCAAGAACCGCATCAACTTGCGTTTCTCCATCAACGACACGCTCTGATCTCTGAAGATCTGCTCCTTGCTTCCTGGTACACGACGAAAACCTCCCGAGCTAGCTACGATCACGCTGTCGAGCATCTTGAACGATACATATTTGCTGACATCGGAAGCGATCAACGTCTCGATGAGTGCTCCTCGAGATGGCAGAACGGCTGGGAACAGGGACAGGGCGTATCGTCTTCTATCCTTCTCCAGCTTTTCCGGGAGCTCCACTGGGTGTGTAGATCCACAGACCTTTACGTATTCTATCAACTCGTCCAGAGTCAAGGACGCTTGTGCCGATCCATAATACTCGTTCGGGTCTAGATGCAGGACAGACTTGCCGGCCTTGGCCAATGCCCTGGCGTGTCAAGGCAGCTTCTCTCTCGGCTACTCACGCTGCGGCTATACTCTCTGCCAGTCCTGTTCCAAGGACGACGACATCGTACTCATCCGAGTCGAGTCCTTGGGCCATGGTGTGGTGCTGAGGCGTATAGACGTGAATGATCAAGACCCGGGGCACCCGGTGACGTGGCAATTTCACTCTCTCCCGGCGCCACGACGATGTGGTTGGTTCCTCTATTTCTTTTGCATCTTCGACGACGGTCATTCCACACCTAACACGCCATGGCGACATCTCTGATCGTGCCATTGGCATACATCTCAGTCTTGGTGACGTCTCTGGCAATCTTCTCTCGCGTCTACAGGCGGCGGAAAGCAGGTGAGGACGAGGAACGATCCCTAATCTATACTGACGCTTCTCTTCCCGTCTCTCTCTCTCTCTCTCTCTCTCCCTCTCTTGACATTCAGCCGCCGTCAAATCATGGGAGCCATGGTTTCCAAAACACCCAGCAAGAGACACCTACATCTCGCTCGTCACAGCCTCTCAACCTGACCCTTCCTCCTCTACCCCGAATCAAGTCCCTCTTTCCATCCTCAAATCGGCTCTCCTGGTCCGAGCGACGGCAGACGTCAAGCGAATCTGGCGCATAAGAGATGACAAGATGGCTCTGGCATCATTACACAACAGAGGTCTCGTAGGGGACGATACGATGGCTAGATTCGCTGCGGCTGAAAAGGAATTAGAAGCGGAGATCGTTGACGTGGTCTCTGAAGCCAATACCTTTAGACAAGGTTGGGGTCAAATGATCTTTCAGACTGCCACGGAGATGGCTCAGGCAGAACGAACGAGAGAAGTCGTGTTGAACATTCCACGAGTCAAAGTGATGGAAGGTGAGTCATTTCACCCTCAGAGCCGCTTAACATCCAGATCGAAAGCTCGCCCATCGACGTAAATACGTCCCTGGACCAGCTGTCAGTCACGCCGCAACGCCGGTCAACACCCCGGCAAAACCCAACGCTGCGGCGGCCATAACGATGGCGGCGGCAAATGCCATCACTCCTTCGCGCCAGAGTCCAGCGCCTTCTTTACCCGACGTAGAGGCTTCACCGGCCGAGATCAAATCCGGCGGTTCGTCTGGAGCTTCCACACCCGCCAAGGTATGCCAACGATAGAGAACAATCGCTGACAGTAGAACACGCCCAGTAAGAAGAAAAAGGGGAAGAAATAGATTGATGTCAATGTATGCAACTGCCACGACATACTGCTTGGACCCAGTCACTCCCTCGTCGTTATGACGAATCCAATCATTCGCGCCGTTATATGACATGTATGACGCAAAGAGAGCGAGGAAGAGAACACAGACACCACTACTGCACACAAAAACTGTTCGTCTCGTTCTCTATCCCCTATCTCATCACAATACCCTTCTCCGCATTCACCTTGTTTGGCCTCCTATCCGGGTGATCTAATCCCAATGCGTCGTCTGCAGCCCATCGGTGGTCGTAAAGTACGTCGTCTGTCTGGGTCAGCTGGAATCCTACCACCGACTCACCATCCTCAATCGCCGAGGGTTGCTTGAACAATCCAGAAGAGACAAGGGTAAACTTGAACCTTGAAAAGTCCTTTTCTCCAGCTCCAATTCGCTCTTGTATACGCTTCTTGGTGTCCACAAATCTCTCGCCCTACATTTCAGCACGTCGAGCCCACCTGTACTCACCTCTAGCAGAACAAATCTACATGGAACACCATGCGGACGAGCAATGTCTCGAGCGTAGTGGAACAAATTGACGATCTTGCTGTTCTCTGGCGCGTTGATCTCCTCAAGGGGTACTTCCTGAGGCAGCGTCAGACCCCCGTCGCGACCTCTCTCACCTCTGCAAAGAGCTCTGCTGGATCCTGCAGATTGCCAATCATTTCTGATCCAGTGTACTCTCTTTGAGCCCGACCAGAAGGCACAATGTCAAATATACGGATCTTGCCACTGCCACCAGGTGCAAGCTTGACGCTCTTTGACAGATTCTCCGAGACATCGTTGAACGTGCTCGTTTTGGGCAGCAAGAATGGGTATGTGGTCTGGTTTCAGCGCGAAGCTTAAAGAGACACCCACTTCCTCCTTGTTCGTCCGTCCTGTCCAGACCAACTTGAGAGCCTTCTTCGTTTCCAGTTCAATGATGCTGATATCCAATAGCTCGTAATAAACAATGACATTCGGGTGAGCACTGTAATAGTTGGTGCCAGTGATATCCGCCACGCTCTGATTCAGAGCTCGCTTGATCACGGCTTTCGGTTGAGAATTGGATGGGTTGGAGGAGGTGAATCGAAGTTTCAGTGGGTCATGCTTGAGATAGTCTCCGACGCGGTGCGCCATCTGCGGGTCTGAGCTACGCCCTTCCTCACGCAAGACTCACGACGTCATAAGTCATCTTTTTGCTCAACATGAGATCAAAGTCTGGTGCCCGACCAGACTGATCCTCATTACGAGCTTTGAATTGAACGAGAACACGGTTCTGTAAAAAGTCGTAAAAGTTGGGGACATTCGAGTAGAGTGATTGAGCCTCGAGATCTTGAGCCCTGCGAGGTGTCAGCTGAATTAGGGGTTGCACTAACTCCTTCTCGGTCAGCTCGACTTGATACGTAATGACGTCTCCATCCTGAATCTCGTTCTGGTGGAAAGTCTGCTTGGTCTTCATGCCTTCAATCATGCCAGCTTTGATTTCCTGTACGGTCAGCGCCGAACACCCCACCACTCACTTCATACAACTTGATCGGTGTCGAACTCGGCCACTTCATCTTTTCCTGAATATACGGCAACAAGTCGCTGACTTTGCTGTTCCTGTTGACGAAGACCTTGCCCTGGCCCTGCAAGGTTTGCCTAGAGCAGTCGAACCATTTCAGGAAAATCATATACGGAGGGTTGTTCGGATCGGCGTGAAGCTGGAGATAAGCTCGACTCGGCGTCGGATCAACTCACAGCATTGAACTTGGCATGATCTGGATTATAATCGAGATATAATCTTAGGTCCGCGGCGCGAGCGGCCATATTGTTTCGAATATAATCCATGGCTAATTCGGTCAGTTTTTGCGCCCGCCCATCTCTTATAACCTACTTTGATTGCCATCACTGTCATGTATCGGCACATCAGGACGGATGGTCTTGTTCTGGCGATTGACCAGAACCCAGAGCCTGAAATCCCTCTCGTTGATCTTAAACCATTGAGCGATGCGTTGCTTGAACGTGGAGAATGGCTCCGTCTTGAGCACACGGAATGTCGGCAATTCAGTCGCAGGAAGGTTCTTGTCGTCAAACGAGGCGAGGTCAAATCCTTGATGTCGTGAGAAAATGTCGTCGGTAATGACCTGCCGGAGTCAGCGATTTTAAGGCAATGATCGTACCTTCGCCGTCAAGTATAAATGCTGCTCATCCTTCTCCCTGCGCTTCAGCTCGAGCTGTTCCCTCTCCGCATCAAGGCGAGCTTCTGTCCTCTGTTCAGCCTTGACTCAACGTCGGATGACTCACTCAGATGTGATGGCGTATCTCCCTCTGTGAAAGGCGCAAGAACGCTGTCCAGTTCCGTCTCCCTGACATATACCAACATGTAGGCGTTGGTGAACTTTTTCAATGTTCTCGCTTGCGTTCGTTGATGAGGAGGAACCAATCCATTGAGCATGTCTCCACCATAATTGTCCTCAAGGACCTCCTTATCCGTCACGGGCGTCACTCGGTCATCGTCAAACTTGAGCCATCGACCATCCTTGGTAGGCTTGATCAATGCAAAGTAATGACCTCCATGCAGATCTCCAGAGTGGACCAGGACGCCATGCAGTTTGTAGACATGGGAGGCAGATCGATCGGCATTTTCGTCAAGGAATTCGCCGAGATCAATGGAGAATGGGAATTCGTGACGATCATTGATCTGAGGGTCAGCAAGGCCCCCCGACACAGGTGCTCACCTTGACCAAAGCGTCCTTTTCGATATCGTATTCGAATCGTCTCAGCTGCACGTGAAGGACAGGGGGAAGGGTTTGGAAGATGACTCCCTTCTTCGCGTCCTGCAGACCGTATCCTTCCGCCTGATACTTGTTCTCTCCATCAAGCGTCTCTACAGAGACATAATCTCGGAATGAATCGCGCAGATTCTTGATCCCCTTGATGGTGAGCTGGATGTCTGATGGTCAGCTCTGAATACCGTTGCAGAACTCACCATAAAAGTCCTCTGACACTGAAGATTCAAAGTCGACATTGATACACTTGATGTAGTTCTTCATCGAGCCCTTGAACAGTTTCGGAATGGCACCTTCTGCCGGAGTCCCCTGAATACAGTGAGCTACTTCTTCCACCCAGCCTACCTTCATCTTAATTTCCAACTTGTCCTGCAAGATCCGGCTAAACTCTTGGACATCATGTTGCATGAATGAATCGAGCGATTTCCAACCAAAGGATTTAGTGAGCTCGGTAGTACCTATGTCATTAGCTCTGAATCGCTTCCATACTCACTGACGGGGAGATTGGAAGTTTGAAGGTGGTAGAATACGCGTTGTAAGGCTAAAGCGAGACTTTCGGATGGTGTATCTTTGTCGGTAGGAATTTGGTACACGGCCTGTGAAGCGTGTGAGTTGGTCCATAAAGACTGAGCTCACCTTGCGGAAATAGTTTGTGCAGAATAATGATTGGAGGAGAGAGTTCATGTAACACGTAGCGCCTTGGTTCTTGAGCCCAACATACCCCGTCTCCTTCTTCGAGTCGTAGCTGGGACCGAATCAGCTTGCTACTTAAAAAAATCACTCACTTTACGAAATTGTGCCATAAGACACCCGTTGGGTCCTTAAGCACTCTAACAAAGGCAGTAATCTCCACCTCGTCATTCTCTATTGTAGGTCTAGATTTGCCATTGGCAGCATCAACACTGTAGAGCTTCCGCAAGTCGACAAATCGAGTGAAACCCCAGTCGCATTCCTCGGCGACGAAACGGTGGTGAGCGTCTGTGAGGTAAGCGGCGAACTATGTGGTAACTCACGGGAAGAAGTTTGGATGGTGGGGTCTGTGGGATTGGAGATGGCCAAGCAGAATTGAGCACAGGCGTGCCATCCCTCTGGAGCGGTCTTTGGATTTGCGTAATCCAGATAGACTGAAACCATGTCATTCGGTTGACCGTTGGCATTGCCTTGCGGGAAGAGAAGTATACGCCTAAGAGAGATTCAGCACACAATCTTGAGCCAGACTCACCATTTGTGACCTCCACAGCTGAACTCTGGTCCTACTAATCTCTTTGGCTGCTGTGACCAATGTTCGATCCGCCATGTCTGAGCTTGGAAATCTTCAATCTCCAAGCCTAGATCAGGCATCGCCTTCTGGGCATAAGCTTCGACTGAAAAGAGTCGAGTCAGGGAGAGGCTTTCCTTCCGTACACATCGCTAGGCTCACAATCGTGTACATTTGGAGGTTCCTCCACTTCCATCCGACCAGCATTGTCGTCAATGACGATATCCGCCACGTCGTTGGACTAAGGGTCGGGTAAGCGTCAGCTAGATCTCGTAAAGGGGTGCAAGAAGAATAGACAAGTCATATCCTTGGCCTTGTCTCTGTGGTCCCCAACTCACCATGGCTGAGTCACCAAGTCAGACCGGCGGAGGGAGGCGAAACGAAGGCGTGAATCGGTTGAGAACGGTGGATGAACGCGGCTGATGCAAGACAGGATGTTGGGAGCAGGAGGGGGTCTCTTGTCCTGTAGCCTTGAGCTACTGGACTATACGATGACAAGAGGTCGCAGATGATAACAAAAGGGTCGCTTTCACGATTGAGATGAGTAATGTTGAAATCGCTGGACCACGTACGAGGTGACGGGGGAGGGGGAAGTGAGCGAGCTGCGGCGACGAGGCAGGGGAGGGGGCGAACGGAATCAAATTCAAAAACGGGGATGAACTGCCATGCCAACGCTGGGCGGCTCCTCGGCGTTATTAATCCTTAAAAGTGGCACCCTGCGTCGAAATGGCATCCTCCCTACTTTTGACACTTGACTCACACTCCTTTGCATGAACATAGACAGCATGCAGCACATGGCAAGACTCAAACCCTTCACTCACACCATAACCCCCCCCCCCCCCCCCCCCCCTTCCCACTCCAACCCGCGGTTCTTAGATCCGAGACCAGGAGGGTACCAAGACGATGGATCGAAAGGTCATTCTCTCCCCCCCCCCTTCCCGTAAGGGACGAGAGTTTCTTCCTCTTTCTTTTCCAGACATCTTCCTCCAAGCGCTGTAATGGCTCCTGATTGGTCTTTTGACGAGTCAACCCGTGGAATAATAGATGATGGTTCACCTCGCGAATGATCATATCGTCTTGATATGGTTGTTCACTTCTTTTTCTCACAAAAAAGGTCAGAGGTGGACATGCGCCGAGGCTTCTGAGTTTCGGAGGAGATACCCTAGCTGGGCTCCTCTCTTTATTCGACCCTTGGCAGACATTGCAATTAGTCACTATACAACAATGTGAGTCTCATCTCTCTCACTCCCACCCTCCTCCAAAACCCTCCAACCCCCGAGCAATGACGAAGAACAAAGATTCTAATCGTATTCACACTATGTGACTCTTTCGAGAGAATGCGCTTTCATCTTCAACGGTATCGGAGCTCTCATCGTTCTTCTCCCTTCTCCGTAGGCGTCCGAAGCCACGCTGACAAGCAATTGCAGGTCATAGCCATTTTTTGCATGCATGCCTCTATTCTCATACCATTCATCACCCTCCTCCTCAATCCCTATCACAAAAGAGCCATTCGTCGTCATACTTTCCGTCGTCGGCTCTCCAGAATCGGGGAAAGATTGAACAGAGCCAACTCATGGATTTCGGCTCGTCTCGAGAGTGGTATACCTATATCACAGTGGGTCGCAGTCGATTGAAGAGGTGGATACAGAAAAAGAATGTTATGCACAGTTTCAGAGCGTACGTGTATCGGCGTTCGAGTCGTGTGTTGTCATCTTCATCTGCGCTTTGACCGCCTACTCCAGACAGACCGCCTTGGCAGCTTGCACACCTTGATTGAATCCATGTTCCCACTCCCAAGCTGCCTTGCCGAGAGCTTCGTGTTGCGATTCGTATTCTTGTTTTCGTCGACCAGCCCATTGGCTAACGAAACCCATTTCAGAAGGTCCGTCTTGGGCACCGAGGAACAAGAGTGCATCGTCCCACCCTTGCGAGAACCCAGGTGCAAAGACTGCAGGGTTGGGCGAGCCTCCATTCGCTTGCCAATACGAGGTGTGAGAGTCTGAGTTTCAGTGCGTGCGATCAACTCATTCACTCACTGTGAGCATCTTGCAATTGTTGGTCTTTGACGTGTCCCGGGGGAGGACCTTTGAATCGACCTAGACCAATGTAGCGAGGCATGATCTCTGCCTGAACCTCATCCTTTGCGGACCAAGACGAGTCCCATCCTTCGCTTTTCTTCAAACACCAGAACCACCAACCGGCTGAAGACCTCTTGTACAGTTCGAGTTGAGCTTGGACCCAGACGCGTTGATGCCTGTCTCTCTCTTGATCAGGCAAGTGTCCAATGACGTCCCATTTGAGCGCTCCGGACCATTCTCCAACGACGAGATTGCCTTTAGCCTGTTTGTACCATCCATCAAATTGATTCGCAAAGTCTCCGTGAAGGTTTCGAGCCGTCGTATCACCATCGAATTGGGAATCTGGTCCTGCGAAGCATCTGTAGAGGTGATGGTCGAGGACGACAAAGCCTTGTCGATCACCTGTCCAAGGAGCATAGTGAGGAGTGTCCCAAGAATCATGGACGTAAATTGGGAAATCAGGTCCGATGGTCTTTTGAATGTCTCGAATGGTTTCTTCGTAAAACCCTTGAAGTCTATTCTCGCCTCGAGCAGGTTCATTGAGGAGCTCCAATCCGATCACATGAGGTACAGCGGCGAATTGAGAAGCGAGAAAGGTCAGAGCGAGGTTGGTGGATCGGATATTGGCTTTCTTGTCGAACAATCGAGGTTTGTGGAACGACGTGCCAGAATGGTCTATGAAGGCAGGTAGGTGAGCGTGAACCACTGGCAAGAGGAAGTCTACACACCATCTGCATTCTGTGCTCCGGCAGCAGCGTGAAGATCTGGGCAGACCGTCAGCGGCTTGCTGGTCTGTCCCTGGCCGACTCACCGACCAAGACGCCGAGCCCATGGCTCCCAGCGGTCTCGATGGCTCTCTGAATTCGTTGCCATGCGCCCTCAAAAACGTTTCTGTGAGGCTCAAAGTCTGTATCTTTGAGAACGTCCGGAAGAACGGAGCAGAGATGGTAGTAGGCAATCTAAGCTTGAGGTGAGTGATACACGACCGACTGAACCGCGCCTCGACTCACTGGCAGTCGGACACTGTTGAAACCATGTTCTTTGATCCATTTCCAATCATCCTCCGTGATGAATTCGTCCCAGTGCCTTTCAAAGATCTCTTTGGCTTCTTGACCTTTTGCAATGTCCAGGTCACTTTCACCAGGTGACGCCGCGTTTCGGAACGGTCCAGGGGTGATCCATTTCTCAAGGACGAACCATGAGCCGAGGTTGACTCCGAGTTGTTTTCGATATCGAAAGATTGACTCTGGGCCGAGGCGAGGGGTATGCTGTGAAGACGACATGACGGATTGAGCGTTGTGAGTGGATGAAGATGAAGTGGACATTTTGTCCTTGAGCTTGTCTAATATACCCATGGTGAGTGATGAACTGGTACAAGACGTCTGCGCTGTTCGGATCCGTCGAGGTGTTCTGAGAGACAATGCCAAGATATATCTCTCTCACTGTGTATTGGAACCGAAAGGGAGGATGAATGTAAAGGATGCCAGTCTCAGTCTTCAGTCTCAGGCTCAGTCTCCCTCTTGCGTCATCATCCGACCAAAATCTCCGATGCACGGAGCATAGCCGGGGCGATGGGGGCTAGTCACCCTTTGGGGCCAGTCGCTGTATCTACTACCACCTGTATCCCTTCATATGGCATCACCCCTTACAGCCTCCATGGCCGGCGACTTCGAACCTCCTCGTGATGATCACAATTGCTAGCCTTCCTTCAAAATCATCACTATCAGCCTCCTTTGATCACTGCCATCGTGCCAAGCGTTGAACCTGGCTCACCCAACGGAACATTATGCATTCCTCCTTTCCATAGACCCATCAGGGTCCAAATTCTCATCGTCTATCGTCCAATTGGCCACCCAGAGTTCTCTGCAATACATACAATTCTGCTTCCTGCCTTTCTTATCCTTGTATTGTTTCTTACAGGGTTCGTCCGGTGGGCAAGCAGGTCGATTTTCGTATAGTCGGCTCCGTTCAAAGTCCACAAACAGGACTCTGTCTGTGTTCTCGTTCCACAGGACGTTCCGAATTTCAGCATCACCATGAATGACCTGATGTTCGTGCATCTGCTCGAGACAAGCGAGGATCGGTCGACGATACCTGAGCCGGAAGGCGTCGGGGTCGCGTCGTTTCAGGTGAAGGATGGGTGTACCACCATACGAAAGGAAAACCAGATATTTTATAGCTTTATCCCCTGCGTGAATCTGGATCTCCTCTTCCAGAGTCAGACTGCCAGAGCAAACCGGCAAGATGTCCCCCTGGAAAGACTCCAAGCGTTGATAAGCCTCCACTTCCCTGTTGAACCAATATACATCATCTGTGTGAAAGCCCTTGCCGATCAAACAATGTCCAGATGACTCGAGAACCAATTTCAGCATGGTGCCTCTAACACCTGATCGTCCAAGAGATCGGCATATTCGAGTTCTCGTGCTGCCCTCGGCCAACGCTCGACTGAGGTCCTCCTGCCATTGCTCGAGTCGAGGTGCCGCCGAAGCACGATGGATGCGCTCATTGGGGCAGTGGGTGCCTTGAGGCCCTAACGCCCCATTCCTAAGGGATCTGATGCAGTCTTCAGAACAGTAAGGATGCGATTCGACAACGTGGGCGATTGCTCGGCGAGTAGAGCGTCGCGGCTGGCTCTCCGCCTCAGGGACCAGTTTGCGCTTCCGAGGCATAGTTGCCTAAAGGGCGTAGAGCAGTGCCCACCACCCAGGAGCCAGCGGTCCTCACACCGGCAACCCAATGACAAAGCCTACATCTCCTGATCATAAAGAGAGAACGTGTTGCTTTACGCGTCGACTGGACCACGCGACGTGCCACGGCCACGTGCGAGTGACGTCCTCTCTAAAAGCTTAATAAAAGTTCCGGGCCCACGAACATGGTGCATGACCTTGGCGTTTGGACACTGTTGAGCAGCACCATGAGCGAGACCGGAGTGAGTGAGAGGATCCTACGGTGCTGCGCCCGGTCTATATAGGATGAGCTGATCATTACTGAGCAGCGAGAGAGCGTAGACGAGCGAGGCTCACTGCTCAGCACCAAGTCTATGCACCCCGAGCCGGTGAGCGAACTTCGGGTCCGTCTGGGTCGAGTACCTTACTGCTGTGGGACTCCAAGGACACCGCTACGAGTGAGTTCCGGTTTATCTTTTCGTCCGTACCGGTATATGTCCCTGTAGGCTCTTCGTTCCTCCTCCTTCCGCTGACCACACTGTTCTTCCAGAAATCGTCAAGAGGATCCGAGCACTCGTCATCAAGCTTCTACCCGTTCAAGTGGAGATTGACCAGATATCAGATGCGACGTCTAGCATCATCACGCCAAAGGTTATCGAAGCATTTGCTAAAGCGGGTGGTGATTTCGCAGAGGCAGTTCCATTCTGGTGAGGAAAACAGATGGCCTCACCTTGAGGAATGGAGGACCGTGCTCACCCCTTTACTCAGTCTCCTGCGTGCTAGAGCACTCTTCATTCGGGAAGGATATCACAATCCTCCAGACTATGATGAATGTCGATGTAGAGCGGTCGCTTGTGAAGTCTTGGCGAGGCGGATCGTCCATATCCTTCCTAAGGACAGGTTGGAATCGGTCATGAGTGGGAGACATCGATACAGGGAGAGTGATGGAGATATATCAGCTCCTGTCAGCTGTCTAGAAATGGCGATTGACCAGCATTGTACCGTGAGTCCTGGTGTCTGACGAGAGATACTATACCGATCTCATCGTATACCAGATCTTCCTGTCATCCTCGGAATCGCAACACGTCGTCAATTCTCTCTGGAGGGGAGACTGGGTTCAGCGAAATAATGAAAGTGGGTCAGAACGTGAGATCCGGCCATATACTGACGCGACCCTGCTGCAGACAACGACATTGACTATGAAAAGTATGAAAAGGTTGAATCGGGTTACTTTTGGGACCATATCAACCCTCAGAGGCTTGGTGTACCGAGGTATCAGACCTTGTTCAGGCAAATCACTTGGCTAGTGTATCTATTTGGTAGGTCAGGAGCCGCTAAGGTTGGGGCTCATGAAAATCGTTCAGTCTACTCCCGAACTGTGCAGAGGTGAGCTGGCTTGAGCACCTCCTGTGTTGTACCCTGCTGATCACCATGCAGCCCCCTCGAGTCGCTCGACCCCGAACACGTCTTTGATGAATGGGAGATTGTGCTATACACCATGACCCTTGCGTACCTGATCGAAGGTGCGTCGATCCCATCAGCGCATTGGCTGAATTCAGAGCTCTACAAGCTTTTCAAGGTCATCAGGATCACTCCCAGGCTTTTTGCGACCATTGTGAGCGGTCCTCAGCTCACAGCACAGCGTATCGTTGACTCGCACTAGAATTTTTGGACCATCATCAATTTCCTCACTGACGGCTTGCTGGTCTCTGCATTTGTACTTCGAGTGATTGGCCTTACACTGGATCAAGAGAAAGACGATCAAGCCCAATACCTACAATTCAAAAGTTTCCAAGTGCTCAGTTGCGTCGCCCCATTGATATGGATCAAGCTTGTGCGTTACGAGATCAGCAATAATCGTGACTCACTTCATTTCCTCAGTTGACCGTGTTTGACGGATTCAAAGTCGTGGGAACACTTCAGGTCGTCGTGTTCAGAATGCTGTGAGTAGGCGGATAATACTCAAACTTCAGGCTGACTTGTTTCGAGGCGCGAATCGGCCATCTTCTTCATCTTGTGAGCGAAAGGTCCGCAGACGACGCTGACTACCAGGCTCGCCATTATGGCTATTGGATTCTTGCAATCACTCTACGCCCTCGATGCAGCGGATGGAGAAGCGGGAGGAACGGGAATAGTCATCAATGGTTTGATTCAAGCACTGTTGGGGTAGGCAGAGGTCTCTCTCCTGATCTAGTTGAAAATAACAAGGATTCAGATCTCCAGACTTTGACACGCCGTCATCCAGATTTGGCTACCCATTTGGCTTGATCGGTCGGTCGACCTGTCGAGAGCGCGCTCACGCCAATTTGCAGTCTACTATTCGTGGAACTTTCTCGCGACCATCATCCTCGTTAATGTCCTCATCGCCTTGTTCGGCTCTGCATATTCTGACGTCGAGGAGAATGCGACGGACGAGTACTTGGCCTTTTTTGTGAGAAATCTCATTTTGCGTCCAAGTGACTTTGCTGACCGTACCAGGCGAACAAGACCATCGATCTCAGTAGGTATCCTTTCTGACAGAATTAGAGCCGCTGATAAAGGCTCCTCGCAGTCCGTGCACCAGATTCATATGTCTAGTGAGCGTATTGAGGATACTAAGATGGTGCAGGGCTAATACTTCGTTAGCCCCGCTCCCTTCAACCTTCTGGAAGCATTCTTTATCGCCCCACTGGAGTGAGTCGGCTCGAGCAATCGCACAGATTGCGATGCATGACAGGAGAGCTTCGCTGACCATGAAACTCCCGTTGGCAGGTGGATTCTCCCTTCAACCTGGTATGTCAAGCTCAACCGAATCATTCTTTCCACCATTTTCGCGATCCCACTCATCATTATCGCCCTGTTCGAATCACAAATCAGTCATCCAGCCTCACGCAAGAGGCTACAGCTCTTGTTTGGCGATACGGGAGGCTCAGCGCGGGAGGAAGAAGACGATCCAAAGGTTTTAGACCCTGATGGAGGAGAAGATGACGAAGGAGAGATCAGTCGCGTATCGTACAAAGAGCTCGTGTCAGAGTTCCCCAAGTGAGTCCTGGGCCGCTCTCATCTATGCCCTCCATGACTGACATGACGATGCAGCACGACGATCACTGAGAGCGCTGTGATTGAACATGAGATGCGAATCATGCAGAAAAAGCTGGACGAGATGGAACGTTTGCTCAAGTCTTTAGCTGGAAAGGAGTCCAGGGAGAGGGACGAGGGGAAAACCTGATCATGGCGCGCGGCGAATCGATGCGGAAATAAGATAGAGGAACGTCTCGAACATATCTCTGTATCATGGGTAGACAGAGGTGCAGCACGCATTTGCAAACATGAAAACAAGAGCGTTCAAGTTCGCTCAGGGCCAGGCTTCGGCACGATTCGGTCCGGTGGCCCTACGGCGCGAGGCCCGAGGCTCGGTGCAAATGTCAGTTTAGCCGTTTAAGCGAATATTGTGAGGGCGATCATTTACCGAATACAAGAACCCAAATGCATTCCTGTTCTGCATCCCTCTTCCTTCATCTCACCATTTCTCAAGCTGACATACCCAAGTCTGAGAATCTGTTGAAGCCCGATACCATGGCAGCTGCCGTTGCCAGTCCACCGAACACCAATAGTGCTGCACTCGCACGACCTCAATCCTCCATGTCAATGTCCAGTATGACGTCTACAGCGAGGCGAGAACGTAAAGAGGGTGATGTGAGTGAGCTCCAGGGTACATTGTACAGGTATTGGACAGATGACTGATGGGGCCTGTACTCAGATTGGATCCGTCTTTGCTTCGCTCGCTGGAGAAGTCGAGGTAGAACTTCCAGAACGATTCAAAGTGCTCAAACGGTGCGTAGGGGTTTTTTCCAGCTCTCGTGTCCGCTTGTACGGTAGACTGTGGAGTCATTCAGAAATATACAGGGGGCTGATGACATGGGTACCACAGGGAGATGATTGGAAACGAGACCAACCAAGCTGCGCTTCTTCGATCGTGGAGTAGTTTGATACAGAGGTTGGCGGATGTGGCAGATGAAGTCGAACGACGAAAACAAGATGTAAGTGATGACGAGTCAATGCTCGCTATCGTGGCCTTTATGCCATGCCATGCTGCGTGTATCGACTGCTGACCTATCATTCGATCAGTGTATCCCCACTGCGACCTATGACGAGCTCTTGAACCCATCTACCCAGTTGATAGAGTCGATCAAGCGATGTGGCACCGTGGTTGTGAAAGATGTCGTATCGGAGGAACAGGTGAGCCGATGAACGGTGCCGTAGTTGTCTTCATCAGCTGACCCGATGTACGTTGACTCGTTAAGGCTCTGACATGGCTCGATGATATAAAAAGCTACATTCGAGCCAATCCCAGCGTCAAAGGTTTCCCAGCGAATGACAAGCAAGTTTTTGAACTGTAGTGAGTGAAAGCAGTCTCCCCCAAGGTGCCCCCATCACGAAACTGTCTGACAACCTACTCTTTTCAGCTGGTCTAAATCTCAACTGGAAGCTCGAGCTCATCCTCGATCACTAGACATTCAACGAGCTCTCTTATCCATCTTTTCCAAATCAGACTCGACGCCCATCTCGCTCGTCCCTTTGACATACGCTGACCGACTCCGGATCCGACATCCTGGAGATGCAAAGTTTGCTCTCGGACCTCATATGGACGGAGGAAGCGTTGAGCGATGGGAGGATCCAGCTTACAGGAATGTATATGAGAAGATCCTTCGAGGCGATTGGGAGGAATTCGATGCGTGGGAGATGGGTGGGGTGATCCTTGATGCCGTCAACGATTTAGGCTGACGAGCTCTTGCACGCCAGACTCTCGAGCGACGGCCGTTCAAAACATGTACGATGGTGCTGGATCTGTGAGTGTCTAACGGAGCCCTAGTAACTCACCAATCTTTTTCAGTGTGGCGTCTTTCGAGCTTTCCAAGGATGGACCTCGTTATCTGACACCGGTCCATCGGAAGGGACGTTGAAAGTCTATCCATACATCAAGGAAATGACGGCATATACTATCCTGAGGCCATTGTTCAGGTCAGCAGAGTTCTCAAAGAGACGTCCAAACATGTTCGACGCTGATCATGGACATTTGCAGAGAAAAGTCACCGCGACACGCTTGCTCTACCCACTCTGCTTATCTTGACGCATCGAACTGGGAGCTCGACCTTGAGTCTTCAACCTTTCCCGGTTCTCCACTGGGCAGAGGGCACGAGTGCAACGACAAGACTCATCCCCACCTCCAGCTCAATCGAACAATGACCAGTTTGCCGAGAGTCAGACCAGGAGATCAAGCTTGGTGGCACGGAGGTGAGCATCACAGCAAAGAGCTTTAGACCACACCGAGAGAGGCGAAGGGATCCTGTGTGTGACTCACTTCTGTGTTATTCAGACGCTATTCACGCCGTCGAATCTGTTCACCGTGGTTCGCGAGCTTCTTCCGTCATGTACATTCCCTCTGTCCCTCTCACTCTTACCAATTTGGAATATTTGGCTCAGCAAAAGGAGACCTTCTTAGAAGGTCGACCAGGGCCTGATTTCCCAGGTGGAGAAGGGGAGAGCGAGTTCCAGGGAAGAGGAGAAGAGAGTGATTTGAAGACTGACGAGGCGAGACGCGGGTGAGTGAACTCGATGCTGCGAGGACATGGCCAGTTGACATGGTACTCCAGAATGGGCTTTGAGCCATTCAAGATTGACGAGTCGATGAGTGAAGGCGAAAAGCTAGTCAGGAGGCAAGCGTGAGTACGCAGAGTGTGCTATGTGGATTCAAGCTCATCCGAGGGATTTCAGAAACGCGATTCTTGGCTTTTGATCTCCCGGTCGAGGCCGTCTAGCTTGGGTTCAAAAAAACTGCTTCTTCTTCTTGTATTGACGCGTTTTCGCCATTCCACCATCCATGCATATTACTGTGTGATGGCATTCTGTGTCGCATCTCCTAATCTAGCCTTGTGGATCTTGATATCCTCCACTGGTCTATCATTGTTGTCAGTCCGTACAGCTTCTAAGCGTTGAACAGTCTTCATCCCGGATGATATACGGCCAAAGATCGTATGTTTGCCGTCTAGGAAAGGTGTGGGTGCCTTGAATGGTTTGGGTCAGATCGGACGGCCTATGGAAAAGTCACGAGAAAAGACACGACTCACGCAAGTGATGAAGAATTGTGAGCCTGGAGTGGAGATTGTCAGTACGTCTCTGATGATGGCATCGGGATTTCCCCTTATCGCCTCGCTGACGCTACTCGCGAATGTCGCCCACTCACCATTTGTATTTGGCCCAGAGTTCGCCATGGCCAAGATCCCCGCTCCGACGAATCTCAAATCAGGATGTATCTCATCTGCAAATTTATCTCCATAGATGGATGTTCCACCTCGTCCCGTGCCAGTAGGGTCACCACCTTGAATCATGAACCCCTGAGGGAGAGATTGCTTAGTGAACCTTCTGTACTTGATGTCCCTTCTACTTTCGCACTACTCACCGGGATAATACGGTGAAACAGGACTCCATTATAGTATCCTCTCTCTGCAAGTTTAGAAAAGTTGTTACATGTCTAGGTTGATCCATTAGCAGAGGGATCCAACAGGCGAGACGCGAATTCAAAGTCACCGTTCCCCCAGCACTCACCTTTGGAGCATGATTGTTGTACAATTCGACTGTGAATGACCCGACGGAGGTCTCAAAAGTGACGTAGGATGCGGAGGAAGATGCCATGTTGAGGGGGGGTGGGGGTGAATGGAGAGATCAGGCCACGGGGGGAATTGGTGTTTGCAGCGCTGGATCGACGAGGCTTTGGAAGTATGGGTATTTGGGCTGAGTAAAGCTATCGTGTTCCTCTTTCAGTCCTTGAGGGACAGAGAGATTCCTATGGAGCAGACAAGGTGTAAATGAATGAGTGGAATTGCAGCTTTTGCTTTGGAAAAATGGGTTCAGACTATCCTCGAGTCCTCGATAATTCCGTTCACAATTCCGTTTTCGAAAAACCTGAGGATCAAGGTCAATTGAGCTTCATAACATTCATTCAACCTTGAGTGCTGTGAGGTTTACATCAAGCAATCCATGACATGGCGAGAAGAGGGAGACCTTGTAACATCTGACATTATGTCGACCGAGCTCGATGCCATACTCGAGTGTTCTGACTCTCTGAGTGGCCGGTCACCCTTTGGACCATCCCTGCCTTTCAAACCCCAAGCGGTGCCTCGCAACCACTCCACCTCCCTTTCGATCTTCACAGCAGTCATGGCATCAATCATCATCGATCAATCATCAATCATCATCAATCATCCATTTGGACAGACTCGTGACTTACCTGAAACGCTTACTCTGCTCTTACTCACTCATACTCACAGACTCTTTCCCCCTCCCCCTTGGTATTCAAACGCCGGAGTGGACTTCTCATGTTTCACTTGTTTGTTGATGGTGGCACAAGAGGACAGACAGACAGACACAGACGGTTCATCATGAGGATGGAGCAGGTTTCTGTCCGGAAACATCTGGAAGAAGGCTAGTGGTCGGGTCATGATGATCATCTCCCCCGCCATCCGGGTTCCTAAGTCCAGCTCACGGGGACAACTATGACGCACAAGTATAGGTTGATTCCTCAGACTGCTGCAGCCAAAAGATCCACTCAAGAAAAGCAGCAACTCCAGTAAGCTCTCGCCCAAAGTCCTACCTACCTGCACACACTCAGCGGATATCGACTCGAGGACCCGCTTCTCGAAACTGCGATCAAACAGCTCCTCCCCCAGACACAGTCTCCACTGTTGCGAGGACAGAGCAGTGTGAGTTCGTGAAGAAGGGTTGGAGGCGATACAGCTGCAAGTGGACTTCGAAAAGAGTAACAGGTGAGCCTTGCAGCCATGCTACGCTCACCACTCGTAACGATAGCCAGAACGCCCGCCAGCCCGCACTCACCCATGTGCAGCCTACAACCCATCTACATCGGCCTGCCTACTCCTCCTTTTTCCAGTCCTACCCTTTGCAAGTCTGGTATGCTACGTGGCATATTCAGTAAAGATAGAGATCTACTCACTGAGAAACAGCGGTGAGCAAGCCGGACCTTGAACGTGCCTATATGTTTTCTCAACTCAGGCTCGACACGCTACATCAACTTCACATGACACTCCTCGAGCCGTATCACTCTCAGACGATCCATACGCATCTCGCGGCGATACACTCGACCGGTCGAAGGAGTAGAGTTCTGGATGTAGGAGCGGTGAGTGGGCCGAGTCAGGCGAGACCGCGCCCAGCCCGTGGCGCGATGACTTGTCGAACCATGCTTCCATTCAATCGCTGACCACCGCTCAGGGTACAGGTCAGTGAGGATCCCGCGCTCAATTCACATTGTCTCACATCCCGCTCTTCAGGCGCCTGGAGCGTCATGCTTGCCAATGCTCAACCGTTCTGCGACGTCCTGGCTGTCGAGTGAGTGACTCGGACTTGATCACTCAACACCGCTAATCTTTCTTTCTCTCTCTCTTCAGCATCAATTGGGCTTCTTGGATGACTTCTGCAGCGCAGCATGGTAACCTCGACTGCCAGACTCTAGGTAAGGCACCTGCTGAATGAGACAGCTAGTCAAATCCGCGACTGACAACACTTCAGACATATCCCTACCAATACCATTTCCTCCTCATACTTTTGGTACGCAGGCGCCTGTTCGCCATCGCTGACGCCATGCTCAGACATCATACACGTCAAGATTCTTCTGCTTGAAATACCAGATTACTCGGCCATTATTGAACGACTCGCAGTGACGCTTCGCCCAGGGGGACTGTTGATTCTCGTCGAAACTGAACCTCGTTATGTAGGTCTTGGAAGACTGGACGTCTGCCGGACTGACGCGCCTCTTGCCCAGCTTTCTTCCAACGGGGAAACGTCTCGCTGTATCAGGACATTAGACGCGTGTGTGAGGGATGCATACGCAGCGCGAGGAGGTACGCGGGCCTGGTGTGGCCAGCACGGGAGACTTACAAATTCCTCAGTGGACACTACCCTGCCTGCGAATCTGCTCCAATGTCTCGCCTCATCCCGAGTCTTGTGAGTGGCGTGAAAGCAAACTGAGCGACCCCTTGCTGGTGCTGAGTTATCCAGTCACACGCCCGCATTCACACAAGAATTAGGCATGCCCACAGCAGGCTTCCTCAGAGGTAGTAAGTGATATCATTGCTCATGATCCTCACCACTCGTCGATCAGGTTCTCAATCCTTGGCTCGAGCCGGAAGACTCCATAGATCTTTGATCGAAGCCAACATTGCCAAGATCATACCGATCGTCCTGGCCAACGGGTACGAACAGGGACAGATACGACAGCTGGTCAAGGACTGCATCGAGGAGGTGAGTCAGCAGTGAATCGTAAAGGTCCAGCACTGATCTCAAATCGATCCAGCTGTCGAGCCCTGATTCGAGGCATTACCAGCGTCTTTTTGCCGTGTACGGACGAAAGATTTGAGTACACAAAACGATGGACATTTCATGGTGGTGAGCGGAACGCGAGACTTGGCGTCTGACTTAGTGGTATGCCAGGACATGAACTATTGGGCTCTCATACGGCGCACTTCAATACGCTCATGTCACTCAACATCGCATCCCATTCACCGGATACAAATATTGGATCTTTACAGCAAGCACAGTATAATACATATTTCACAGAGTCAGTTTGGCGAATCCGGATGACCCAGGCTTGGAACCATAGGAACGGGCTCTGACTGGTCACAAAGGGGGGCAGGTTTGGGCTACAGGACAAAAAACGATGCGGTCTGGGACCAAGCAGAAAGCATTGGAAGCATCGCCTCTCAAACACGAAGAAAAGGGCCAAATAGACATGTAGACGATGATAATAGCGACACGATATCTTACATCATGCAATTCCATACAGTAGTACAAGTATACGCATGACCTGTACAAGGATCTATCTGCCTCTACCTCCTATCATCGAGATCAGTCCCTCGCGATCGGCTTCTGGGGCCCAGAAGACTACCGCTCGACCAGGATATGATGCTGATGATGAGGGGACGTCGATAGTGAGTGATAGTAGCTGGTATTGACCATTGGCGTTCTGTGAGATGTCTATTCAGCGACGACTATGTGATCAATGGATGGTCAAACAAACCTTCACATAGTCACCCTTGACTTCCCCGACTTTGTACGTGCCTGGCGGAGGCAGACCTCTCGTGGCTGTGCCACTTCGATCACCTCGGGTGTTTGCATTTGAGCCATTCCGTAGCCCTGAGAATCCACCCAAGAGACTTCCTAACCATCCAGATCCATCCTCGGCACTCTGTGTCGTGTCCACTTCCACATTCGCGATGTTTCTCTCCTTTCCCATACTCGCATCTTCACTCGAGCCCGTGAACAAGGAAGCCCCGCCATCTATGAAGCCAAGATATCTCGCAGCATCGTCCAAGGACGTAAGGACCAAATGCCAAGATGATTTTGCCCAGTGAAGGGGTTCAGGTTCATTCCTTCCTCGTCCATGGACCCAGAACGTGATGATCATATGATCTCGACCGGAAGAAGGATGTCGCAAGAGCGTATGAGCGACGGGTGTAGAGCCTCGTACAGGAGCAGCGGGCGTAGGTGAGTGGGTGAATGTTAGAGGCGGTAAGAGGTGAGCATCGAGCTGGGAGAGCGTTAGCTCGATTGACCGAAGTAGATGGCGGAGGCTGATGAGGAGGCTGACGAGGAGGGCTCACCGCATCGCTCTGCCTGATTTTGTCGACCGCTTGGGAGTACAGAACGCTGGGCGAGTTCCTCGCAAAGAGCTCAGTGGTGAGTGACAGTGTCAGAAGGATGAATAATCCTCCTCCGAAGAGAATGACTCCAAGGTTCCCAGTCTGTCGGACTGTCCTGCCAACTAAGCGAGACGTGTCAGTGTCATTTCGAGTCCATCTATCTTAGCCCCCTGCGACGACTACAGCGGCTCGACCCCATCGACTCACGTTTACCCTTTATACCCAACTCTTTCCAGCTCTTCCAAGTCTTGTTCCTCCCACTAGGTCCGACCCCCAGAGGAAACGGTCCAACACTCTCTCTTCCGTCCAGATTCGATTGTCCAGTCCTGACTCGAGGACTCGCATCAAGGCTAGGATCAGTCCGCAAATCTCGATGAGTCGCATAGGTCCTCTTCCATGAAGTGCCCGCTGAGTGAGAAACGGCAGGCGCTTGATATGTGATGCGGAAGAGTGGCATCGCTGATCTTCCAGCCACCAACTTCGTACAGCTCATCAAGGCAGGCTGTCCCATGAGCATGGAGATGGCGAGTTTGCCGCTCATCTTGATTCGCACGAGCTTCCCACCAGGAGCACGAATGAGATGTACAAAGCTGCAATAATGTTCGGTCGGCATCTCGCCTGGGATATCTCTTCCCTCCGGAGATTGAGAAATTTGATTCCGTCTCTGAAATGTTCGCGCGTTTCGAAACGCTCGTCGTTGCTGCTGCTGAGTCTTTTGCGTGTCGAACCTTTGGAACCCGACTCATTTGAGCCTCTACATCCAGCTGCTCCCGCTAGCACAGAATAGTAGATTGGGTCAGAACACGTTCCGATCAATATGGCCGCATCAATGTTTCAACGAGATCCCCGAGCGGTCAGTCGCTTCTTCGCTCAGCTTGGGCCTAAGCTGACAATTGCCTTAGGGCCTGTTCTTGGGTGGTTCAAGAACAACCGGTGCAGAGGTCAGGGAGCAAAATGGTGAGCCGAGTCGTTCAGAACAGGGAATAGCAGCTCATCCTGCACAGTCCTTGCCTGTCAAACCGTCGCCAACGTGTTGAAATCATCTCTCGGTCCCGTTGGGTGAGCGTTGACAATATTGTCGAGCAATTTTCATGTCTCGCCAACTCGTTGTCGCACATGCGCTGATGCACGCATCCCACTAGTCTCGACAAAATGCTCGTCGACAACGTCGGGGATGTGACCATCACGAATGACGGAGCTACGATTCTGTCTCTGCTCGAGGTCTCCCACCCGGCTGTGAGTGTCCTTCTCGAAAGCTGGTCTGCGCGCCCGACGTCGTCCTGCTCTCAGCGCATTCGAGCCAGCTGACGCACCACAGGCCCGTATACTTGTGTCACTCGCCACGCAGCAAGACAAGGAAGTCGGAGATGGTACGACTTCTGTCGTGCTCCTCGCTGCGGAATTACTGAGGAGAGCGAATGATCTCGTCCGCAACAAGATTCACCCAACGACAGTCATCACCGGATACAGGTGAGCTGCATTGTCCCTCTGAAAGGTCTCAGCTCACACCACGTCTAGACTCGCTTGCAAAGAAGCCTGCCGTTATATGGCTGAGCAGCTCTCGACCAAGGTTGATAAATTGGGCAGGGACTGTCTCGTCAACGTAGCCAAGACGTCCATGTCGTCCAAAATTCTCTCTGCGTAGGTTCAACTCCTCAGCCGTAAGGAGTACCCAAGCTGATGGTCTTCAGTGATGACGACATCTTCGCCCCGATGGCTGTCGATGCCATGCAGGCCGTCAAGACTATCAACGCAAAAGGGGAGAAGAAATTCCCGGTCAAAGCGGTCAACGTGCTCAAAGCCCATGGAAAGAGTGCCAGGGAGAGTTTCATGGTCAAGGGATACGCTTTGAACTGCACAGTGGCCAGTCAAGGTAAGCTCTGCCTAGAGTGCCTAGATATCGCATTGAAGAAGCTCATGACTGTTGCCCAGCGATGAAACTCCGAGTGCAGAATGCCAAAATCGCATGTCTCGACATCAACCTCGCCAAGCAAAGGATGCATCTCGGCGTTCACATTACCATTGATGATCCTGAACAACTCGAAGCTATCCGTGCGAGGGAATCTGAGATTGTCCTCGAGCGAGTCAGGATGATCCTCGCCGCGGGAGCCAATGTCATTCTCACCACGAAAGGAATCGATGACCTTTGCTTGAAGGAGTTTGTCGAAGCTGGAGCGATGGCTGTAAGAAGGTGTAGAAAGGAGGATTTGCGTCGAATCGCTCGAGCCACAGGGGCCACCTTGGTGTCTTCCCTCGCCAACTTGGATGGAGACGAGACGTTTGAAGCTGCCAGTCTTGGGACGGCAGATGAAGTGGTGCAGGAGCGAGTCAGTGATGATGAGTTGATCCTCATCAAGGGGACAAAGGTCGTCAATTCAAGTTCGATCATCCTGCGCGGAGCGAACGATTACATGCTGGACGAGATGGAGAGAGCACTACACGATGCTCTGTCCATCATCAAGAGAACATTGGAAAGTGGTAGCGTCGTGCCGGGTGGTGGAGCTGTCGAGACTGCCTTGTCAATCTATCTGGAGAATTTTGCGACGACTTTGGTGAGTTTACAGCCGATGTCACTGACTACCTGCTTTGCTAATTTTGCTATTCTCAGGGCTCCCGAGAACAATTGGCCATTGCTGAATTCGCTTCTTCACTCTTGACCATCCCCAAGACACTCGCTATGAACGCTGCGAAAGACTCCACAGACCTCGTGGCAAAGCTCAGAGCCTATCACAATGCCGCTCAGAGTGCTCCCGTGTCAGATCCCAAACGTGGTCTCATGTTCTACGGTCTGGACCTCATCAATGGCGAAGTCATCGACAATCGCGCCGCTGGAGTCTTGGAACCCACTATTTCAAAGATCAAATCACTGAAATCTGCCCTAGAGGCAGCCACGAGCTTGTTGAGAATCGATGATGACATCAAGGTGGCACCAGAGGAAAAAGAGGACAGAGATCCTCATGGTCATTAGAGCAATGCTGAATAGAAGACAAAACGGTCCTCTTGTCATCATGATGCATTATGTACAATGAAAGTATTCGTAGTGGGATTGAAGGCTCGTAAGAGGTACATAAGGAGGCCTAAAGGTCTGCTACTAGGATCTTGTAGTCGCAGGACATCACAGCTCGATCAGAAGACCGTACCATCACTGATGATATCGATTGGAGCTGCGTTTTGTATCAGCGAAGGGCTGGACGCGACAGCTGGAAAGACTCACGGCCTCCACCCTGTCGCTTTGTCTTTGCAATCTCTCGTCCACCTTTCCACGTAGCAGCTTCGATGACTTGAGCGAGGGACAACTGAGTGCCGAGCTTTTCGCAGATCAATGGATGGCAGTGATTCCTAAGCGATCAGGGATCAGTACAATGTAAATTTACTTGAGCATCACTTACAAGACACCGATAGTCAGTGCTCGCCATTCTACGATAGCGGGATGCGAAGGCGCAAGAAGAGGGGGTTGATCTCTGCCCCTGGGATAAGCATCCGGAGGTAATGTCTCGGGTTTGATCGTCAAGGCGCCGAGGTCGACTAGAAGACCACCGTTCCGATACTAGACGATTGTGAGCTACATGTTTCTGAGTGGTAACAGAAGTATTCGCTCACCTCTGGCAGTGCAGTCTGACCTCGTCCTCTGTCCACTTTCCATCCGCCCTCACTTTCGATCACCTCGACGAGAGAGTAACACAGCCATTGAGTGAGCTTGTGGAATGCCACGAGATTGTCCCCGGTAGTTCGATCGCCCGTTAACGATCTTTCCAGGGACGGGCAGGGCCATACATCGCCCAAGGGGAACGAGGGATGGTCCGGGAGAGTGGTCCGGGATGGCCAAATAGGCAAAAGAAGCTCGAACAGGGTGCTCCACAGAAGTGACAAAGGTAAGGTGTCGGCGGATGGGAGTCTGCCTTCCAGGTAGTCTGAAGACGCGAGTCAGAAGTTGGGCTTCACAGAGGAACAGGTGCTTACTGATTATCTCGCCAGGTCTTCCTGAAGGGCAGATATCTGGACGATCCCCCAAAGCTGATCCAAGCTTGATCAAGAGCTCGCATCTGCCTTCAAGACCGGCCATAGGGTTTGAATCAGACACTTGAAGGTGCTTTGCAAGCGTTTCTACCCTCAACCCTTTGAGAGCTTTGGCTACGTGGAATATGAGCTACACGAGCCACCCGCCGCGGGGACCAGACCAGCCACTCACCATCGACCTGGAGCTTGTTCGCATTGTTAGACGAGAACACACCCGCGGTGAACATTTGATAGCTCGCCACTGCCAGTCCTTCACTCCGGCCTCCTTTCCAGGTCTCTCGTCCGTCGGGACCGACTTCAGTGTACACCCAATCGGGTCCAGCGCCTGCATCCAGAAGGACCGAGACGACGTACAGGTCGATCAACGTCAAGGTCTTTGCGATGGGGTCCTTGGGACATAGAAGAAGAAGAGCTGGAATACGGCCCATCCGTGCGTCCTGGGCCTTGGTGGGTGGTTCGAAATGGGTCCGACGAGAGGTGGCTGCAAAGTCAGGTTGAGCATTTTGCCATTAGACTCACGAGGCACCTGTATAAATGCGTTAGAGGAAGGCTTAGAGAGAGGTCTTCCTGACAAGCTCACTTTGGAGAGATCACCATAGTCTCTCGTGATCAATGTGACACAGTAGTCCACGACATCAGCCACTTTGTCCTGGTGGAACGTCCAGTGATCCACCTGACCGACTTCGGCAAGCGCAAAGACCTGATTGCATCGGTCGTGCACTGCATCGAGCGAGCGAAGGTAGGTGACGATGTCGGGGATGGCTTCGGCCATGTTGGAGATGATGCTAGATTGTGCGATGCGCTGAGAGAAAGTCCTTGACGATGGTATGGTACGCAAATGGGATACCAGTGACAGGATCGATGCGAGCCAATGGTCGACTGTCACTAGTTATGGGCTTTGTAGAGCTGGGTTGAAAGGAGAAAGGAGTATCTGGAGGAGTCGATCTTTGAAAATGAAAGGGACAGCTGAGTCCTCAACACATCGGTGGCAGATCACTGTTACGATCCACCCAAGGCCCAATGAACGCTGTACACTCGTATAACCAAGTTAATCGCGTCCATTCGTAGCTGTACCTCGAGCCGATTCGGATCATTTGCCGAAGTCCCGCAAGTCTCAAGGAGTCTCGGTTATCAAAAGCACACACGAAGAGTATGACGTGGAATTCTAATACAGCGTGTACGGGATATGAACCGGGGGGAGCGTGTTATGTCTGTGCTAACCACATGACGATTGACGAGCATGTGTCGTTGAAAGAGGCTACTCAACTGTCGGGCGGCATTGAAAGAAAATCCGAGCAGTATCGGTGTATCAGATTGAGACAGCTTGCACCGTCCTGACAGGCGCCCCCATAAGCCCCTGGCTTGAAATCCACGGCGCCATGCCGAAGCGTGGCGGGGGCGGAGTTGATGGCTGTGAGTGACTGCCTGGATCAACTGATAGACAATCAGTAAGCTGAAGATAGCTCAACAACGACAGCCGAGGAAGTGGTGTGTCAAATTTCTGCCTCTAACTATGACTCTGACTCTCTCGACAGACTCTCACTGGCCCTCCCAGCAGTACCGTCACTAAAGATCGTCATATCCACCCCAACATGTGAGTTGGGCGCTGGCAGGGCTCAAATGGGTCTCTGGCTGACATCTGAGATTCTGATTCCAGTAAAGGCAGTACTGGAGGCTTTTTGGGCCTCATCACTGTGCGTTATATGTCGGAGACGCGAGGTGATCCGCTTGAGCTCGACGTACTGATCACGCATTTTGCTTTTCAGGGCATTGCCGTCGTCCTACTTTTAAGTCTATTCGCCGGGTTTTGGATCTACAATCGTCGTCGAAGGCGAAGACAACACCTTGTTGGCAAATCTCGCGCTTCAGTCTTTGGTCTACCCTTACCTGGCACATTGTCCTCGATAGAGGGCCATGATGACACGTGGGATCCATACGCTGATCCTCTTCCTTCTCCACATGAGGGAGGGAATAGACCTCGATATGCTCGACAGAGGAGTGAAGAGTGGGAAATTCCTCCAGAGACCCTCTATGCTCCCACTCCCAGTAGGATAAGAGGAGGTTCACGACGAGAAGGCGATCCACTTGGTGAATGGGAAGAGATGCCGAATTTACCTGGAGAGACCACGGCTCCCTTACGATCTCGCTCCCCTCGGCTGTCACCACTTCCATTCGGATCAGAGACACCGCCTCGCCAACCCGAGTCGAAAGGGAAAGGCACGCAGAGAGCAGAGGTACAGGTCAATCCTTTCAATTCTGAACTTGATCCAGAGAGGTTATCCCCTACGAGCAGCCATAGTGGAATGGCATGAGTTGCTGGCTGGGCATCGGACATTCAAAACGGACATACACGTTGTATCAGCAGACAACCTTACCGCGACCAATCTCTAGAGGATATGCATGTTATGACAAGATTTATGATACAAAGCTTGAAGCAATGCAGTATGTTTGTGATATGGAGAAAAGGCTACAAGGAGCATATCAAAAAGGGTTAATCTGGATGCGGATATGAATGGCGGCAGAGTGAAGGAGGTTCACAAATTCGGGACAAAGCGTAGTGCCTTCTGCAAAGCAAGAGCATCTACAACCTGCGCTGATGATAATGAGTCATGTCCTGAGGGACTGAGTGAACTGAACAATGATCGAGTGCGAGAGACGATAGCCGAGAGGGTCTTTTGAGCAGTCTCAGCCTTCATCTGATCAGCCCGGAGCTGCGCCGTCTGCAGCACAGAGTTCGACAGTCCGGCAAGGCTGTTGCAGTCAGAGGCGTGTCTCGGGCTTAGAACGTACCGGGCACACCAAACTCCGAAGGAGGCTTCTGCGAGACCGCTTTTGAGTTGGTATAAGAACGTTATTTCTTTGCTGCCGTCTGGAACATCATTGGACCTTGCTACAGTGACTTGTTCAATCTCACCTGGCATTTTGGTCTCTTCAAAGCTCATATGCCAATTACTGATCCGCTTCGGCATCTGAAGACATGAGTTCTCGTCGTTGGATAGCCTTGCACCTACTTCACTGGCCAATTCTTCCGCTGCGGCAGGGTAATGGGTCACAAAAAGCGTGTTGCAGCCGACCTGGGCTATGTGTGACAGGGTCGCGTAAGCTATGGCAACACCGTCATAGGTACTGGTGCCTCGACCAAGTCTGTGTTGACCGTCAAAACAGTCTCAGACAGGAGCTGAGCTGATCGACCTACTCGTCGAGAATCACCAGACTTCGGGGCGTGATCGTTCTCAGAATGTCACTGGTCTCGGACAGTTCCACCATGAAGGTGGACTTCCCACGCTCAATCTCGTCCGCAGCTAATGATCTGATCAGTATGATTTTCCCACTCAACCCAGGATGACGCCTACCTCCCATACGTCTGAAGATGGGTCAGCTGAATACTGCAGTTCCCAAGTCAGGCGACTCACGTCTGAACTGTATCATGTATGCCAAGAGTCACACTTGCAGCCGGGACGAACGATCCAATTTGAGCCATGCAAACGATGAGAGCCTGAAGCATTAGACTAGTTGCGGACTAGGGACCTCAGAAAAAACTCGCTCACCGTCGCTCGAACGCAAGAACTCTTTCCAGCCATATTTGGCCCCGTGATAACCTTTGCACGACCGTCTCGCTCGGAGAAATGGATGTCAAACGGGACGTATGCTTCGTCCCTAAGCATTTCTACCTGACGCAGGTGTCAGCTATATTCGAAGCCGACGGTCGGTCGTCTCACCATTGGGTGTCTACCTTGATTGATGTGAAGCGATGGTTCCGCCACGAAAGTCGGCTTGCAGTAGCCGCTCGCGGCTGCTACCTGCGCCAAGCTGATCAAGCAGTCTACGATTGCAATCTGCCTCGCCACGACCAGAAGAGAATGGCATTCCGAAATGTCCGCTTGGAAATCAAGAAAGGCTTGTTTCGATACCGCTGCAAGGGTTTCCCTGTGTTGTTCACGCTCTTTGATGCTGACGTCGTCAGATGAGCGAAAGGGCGCGTGACTTACATGTTCAAGACCTCAGGAGTATGAAAGCGAACGGCCGTTTTGGTTCTGCAAGGAGTCAGCGCTATGGCTTTCCAGTTCATGTCCTCACGCGCTGATCTTGACCCATTTTGCTGGCACGGTCTTGGCATCACGTGTGGGCACCTCGACCAGATACTGGATGATCAGCGGGGTCTCATCATAAGTCTGAACTCACCTCGATCCCAGCAACAGTAACGTAGTTGAGACTCGGACGATGCAGCACCTTTCTGACCTGATGCAGATGCTCTTTCAATTCTGCCTCACAAATCGAGATGCACTGGTTCCATCAGACATGGATACGTGAATGGCACTGATCACCTCACATCTTTGGCATCCTGAATGTCTGGATATCTGTCGGGATCTGCCCAGAGACCACTCTTGTCATCGTTTCTTGCCGCTTTGATATCGATAGCATCGAGAAACCGCTTCGTGGTATCCTTGATGGTAGGCAACATCTCAAGAATATTGTTGAGAAGCTTGGACTTGAAGATTCCTTTGACTGTCGCTTTATATTCCGAGGCTATACGATGCAGTCCGACAAGGATGGTGGCAAGCTCATTCGGAGTAGCCTAGAGCTATCAGTAAATCTGGACTCCACTTGGCCTACCTTTCCGTATTGAATCCGAGTCAGACCCTTGATGAGATCGGGCATGTTCACAAGCAGGCTGCGGAGTTTCTCCATGTAGTATGTTTTGTTGCCCATGATCTCTTCTATGGCATCAACCCGAGCCTGCAGTGCACTGCAAGATTAGGAGCAATTATTGCGGTATGCCCACCTGACATCCAGTAACGGTCTTCCCAGCCATTCCCGCATGAGTCGTCTTCCCATCCTCGTCTTTGTGTGGTCAAGAACTGCGGAACGTCAAATCGTTGTTTCTATGTCGCCCGTCATCATACGTACGCCACAGGAGGCTACCGTGTATACTGCCATCCGTTTGATTGCGGTAGATCTCCCTAAAGAGTCAGGGAAAGTTGCGTTACGGTTCAGCTTACAAATTGATCAGGGTATTGCTCGACAGCAGCATGTGAGCGCGGTTGATGAACTGATGAGGATACTTTAATAAACTGTTCAGTCAGAGCAGATGGGAACTGACTTTGACGAAAGAGGTGCGGTGTCGGAAAGCGTTCTCGAGACCGAATGCTACGCCGACACGTCAGCTACTAAGTCCACTCAGACTATCTTTCGGGCTCACTTTTCATATGCTGAACAGCCAGATGGAGCGCAATGACAACTTGCTTGGGAAAATCGACCAGCTCCAGGATCGTTCCACCATCTGAAATTGCTCAACGTCATCAGCACCAAATGAAAAACTCACCGTTCATATCGACATCGCCGGCATGGGCTGTAGCCTCGAGATCATCCTCCCCTTCTGATCCGTTCATATCCACATCATCTTTTGTGAGATCGACGGTCTCCCCGGCTCTAGTTTGAGAATGGTAGAACTTGGTCAGGTCATTGAAAGCTTTGCCATACTTGGGGACATCGGGAAAGCGCTCGACCCTGATCGAAGCCGAACTTGCTCTGTCTTCTGTCAGTTTCAGACGCTAGACCTCGGAAGGCTTACTTGGAATGTCCCGAAAAATGCGTGAGCACCTTTTCAGTTGCGGCACTCAATCCGATTTTAGGAAGCAGCAGCTCAGCAGGTTGCAAATGGGTCAATCGAGTTTCCAGCTCGGTGCGGACCTGCGAATCTGAGACGGAGTATGAGCGCCAGGATGCGCTGATTGCTTACCGTCAAACTCATCCCAAACGACCTCGCCTGTAGACGGGACAACGCTGACGACGGCTATGCGGACGCGTTCGTCAACTGCCTGACCGCCCATGCCCTTCTCAACGATCGCAACCAATGCATTAGTGGGAGGCGGAGCAGAGCCCGGTAGAACGGGATCATCGATGATATTGGAGGATGAACCAAGTGATGGGTCCTCGACATAGCTGAGTGGGTAAGTCATTATGTGGTATGTGGAGAACGGCAGCTTACGTTGCGGCGGTGAACAGATGAGTGAGCTTCCTTGTGAAAGGTGCATTTCTGTTGTCACCGACTTTCTTCAGAGCGGCAGTCTCCAGCTGCGATATGACACCGACTTTGTAGCCCAAGGATATGAGTCTATTTGATCAGTCCTTGCCATGAAATGCGCGAGAGCTCACTTTTTCACGTGAACATGAAGTCGGTGGACTGGTACGGAGGCAGTGTAGAAATTCCGGCTCGGAAAGCTATTGCGTGAATTAGTTCGTCTTTGAGACAGGACGGGGCTTGGCTCACCAAGCTATGCCAAGCTCCTTCGAGGCAGTCTGCAACATTTCAGCAGCAGTAGATTCAGTACTCGGCACCCCTCATACCTTCGCATCGTCGCCATGGAATCTTGATAATGTTCAGTGTAGTCCGGCAACGATGTGACTGACTCACTTGTATTTGTAGCCAACTGTGTGGGCTTCAGCACGATGGCGTCAAAGACTAGCCTCACCTTCCATGAAAAGCAAAACGTCTGGATTCTCCCCTTTGATTTCCATGAATTGCTTTTCCAACGGCGTGTAGGTCTGACCACTAGGACCGACTTCTTCCTCCTTCTTCTTCACGCGCCCAGTCTTTGACTTTTCGTTGACTCCAAATCTCGCCATGAGATGATTTCCGACTCTCTCCGCGTTCTCAGCTGTCCTTGTGTCCTCCTCACTCGCATCTAGAAGGTCCAAGCCTGGGGTGTCCTGCCCTGTGCGTTCGCCTGCATCATCACCATCCATCAACATTTTTCGAGCCTCGGCGGCAGCAGCCTCATCCAGTGCCAAGGATCTTCGCCTAGGTATTATTCCACCGGGCTCTGCCATTCTCCGTTGCCATGCCTCGTGTCTCTTCTGCTGTTCCTCTGTCCGACGTTTGGACTCGCCAGAGTATGGAACTGATCCCGTGGCAAAGGTAGGGAAAGCACTGCCCGAAGGAGTCGATATGACTTGCAGGGATTTGGGAAGGGCATAATCGGAAAGAAGGGTAGACTTGGTTCGAGACGAGGCAGGACGGTCAGAGGTCACGCCCTCATCTGACGGCAATCGAGAGGTTTTCCTAGAGGAGCTCGCCGATGTTCCAAAGTAGCTCGAAGTAGTGGTGGTCATTGCCTGACCATCGCAGGACTCCCCGGACAGCTTCAGCCTCTTTGATGTAGGCAGCTTGGCCTCCTCGACGACGCCATCTGGCTCATCATCGTCAATGATTATCGGTGTATTGTCCTGGACCTCAATCACGGATATTCGAGTTGATGGAGGTGATTTCCGCTTGAAGAAGCTTGAGATTGCTGGCCTGAGAATATAGTTTTTCAACTATAGAACAGCATTCAAGACCATCGTCACTCACTGAGAGTCATCCTCTCCTCTTTTCTTGGGCGTCATGACATTGCTAGGATTTGCTTTCGTGCAGGCAATTGCAGGAATGGTATTCAAAAGTTAATCACGAGCAGTTGACGGCCGCAGTGATCGAGGCGGCCATCGCCGAAAGCGAGGCACAGCTCATACCGATCGTCGGCATGATCTCCGCGAGGATTGGGGCAGCATGCGAGTCTCCGCGACTGGGGAGGCGAACCTCCATGCCTAACTGGTCACCAGCGTATTCCTCAGAGACGATGAAGATGGCCGAACTGTCCTCGTAGCTTTTCATATGCAGTCACAACCTCGACCTTTGCTCTGCTTCAATTTGCCAAGTCCCAGGCCCAGGGGAGAGCGGGATCAAAAACGTTGCCCCCCCTGTGCCACCCGTTTTCGGTGGAGGAGGGCCCTCTTGTTCGGGTCACCGCGGATTATTCCAACTCTGTTCCTTTCGATTATCAACAACCAAGTCTGCATATCACTTTTCAATAGACGACGAGCGCTCGACGCACTGCGCGATGTTCATTCCGATGGACTGTCTTGCTCGTCCCGTCTGATGGACAGACTCTCCTGCCAGAATATCCGGAACTAGATTGTCGCCAGTATTCGCCCGAGGCAACTCGCCGAGCTAATACAGCTTTCTCATGTCGACCACGTCCAGCGCTCAAGCGGGGCCGAGCGTGCCTAGACAGGCTCCCAATCTCGTAACATCAGCTGGTCCGTCAACACGCATCAAGGATAGAGAGGGCAAGCGACAATCAGACCCAAAAAAGCGACGGAAAAATGCTCTAGGATGGAAGCGGTATGCGAGTGCCGAGGAGATACAGCGTGCATTCAAAGCATTTGGGGAGCATTGTGCTCGTAATCAGGTAAGACAGCAGACTCGCAGGGAGTATCGCTGAGGAAATGACAAAGATTCGAGTCCTGCTCATCGATTGTTTGGTCATGACCAACCTATTCTATCCAGCTCTGTCCATCTATTTACAGCAAAAGTTCCCGCCCTTACATCCGCCGGCACCGCCGTCTCACAACGCTCATCGATATTCATCGTCTTCTGGGTCAAAACGGAGAGTGACGAAAGAGCATCCATTATCTTTACTCAGTACACCATGGCTTGATACATTCTTCCCGTATCCGCCACCTCTGCTACCGCGATTGACATGGGAGAGTTGGTGGTCTCCGGATCCAGGACAAGAGACAACGTTAGGCTGGTCAGGTAGCGAGCTGAAGTCACAGCTAGAGGATGACGAAGTAAAGTTATTGCGAGTCGGATGGACAGATGTAGGAGGAATTTTGGATCATGACGAGACGGGAACATGGAATGAGCATGACGATGTGGTCCTCGACTTGATCCGTTCAACGGCGGAAGAATGGGAGGCCACCTACTCATCAGAAGGTGAAAGCTGCGTCAGGAAGCTCGAGAGAAGTAGCGATGGCCTGGTCCGCCCGTCTGGTCCATGTGTCGTGGTATCTCCAGAAAGCAAACTCGAAGGTCCCCTCGCCATCTCCAAACTGGTAACAGGCTCTCCTGCACCCGAAGGATCCCCAATTTCTCGTCCTCAAAATTGGCCACCAATAGCCGGCAAGGTGTACAGGAGCGCAGGAGTCCTTATGCGGATACCAAGTGCTTCGGCAACTGATTTTGAGGAGCGATGGGCCAAAGCGATGGAGGAGGTTGCATCGACCGTGACAGGCGAATTGTTCCCAGAGCCCCCACGGCCAGCTGCGAGACCTCACCAACTAGGCGAGACAGTCGCTTTAGCCGTGAGTTTTCGAGGTAGACGTCACGATGGCTCGTACTTACGACCCTGACAGTATCGATCTGCCAACACTTCCTCCTCTGAGATTCAGGTCACAGTTCCAGATCGACAACTCGTTGCATCTGTCGTGCCTCGGTTCATCATCATCCTCTACCTAATCTTCATAGTGCTGCTAGGCTCTCAGCTGTCGACGGCCACGCAGGTCCATTCGCGGTACGGTTTGGCGGTGACGGGCATCGTCCAAGTTTGCTGCTCCTCAATCATGTCGTACAGTGTGTTGTCGCTCTTAGGCCTGCAGATTGGTACGGATCCGCAAGCTGGAAGTTTGCCCATGTACATCCTTCCCTTTGTGGTGGTGGTCGTTGGAGCGGAGAACATGGCGACTCTCGTGAGCTCAGTAGGCTCTTCGGGTCACTAACGAGACTGCAGACAAAGGCCGTCTTCTCTGTACCCTTCTCACATTCTGTGCCAGCTCGCATAGGTATGGGACTGTCAAAAGTAGGACCAGGAATCGCTTGGGCGTCCTTTACCGATTTGTGCATTCTCGCTCTGGTGTCATTATGCGTCAACGTGCGGCCAGTGACAGAGTTTTGCCGATTCGCCTCCCTTGTCATCATCACGGACTGGTTCATGCTGCACACGTTCTTCTTGACGGTGAGTGAGCCATATTAGCCGGAAACTGAAACAAGTCAGGTCCTTTCTATTGACGCGCAAAGACTCGAGCTCGCCGATGTGCTGGCGAATCCGGACGGAACCAGCCCAAGAGCCCGCTCTGCGTCCTCGGGCAGGCCACGTCGGTCCTTGTTGAGACGATGGACAAGGGCTCGACGTAACAAATCCGGCAGTCTCATTATCGTGAGTCTTGCCTGGTGATATTCTGCTGAAGTCTCCAGATTCTCATATCCATCGGTGCTATCTACTACGTGACTGAGAGTCGCAGATCTCCGGCCACAATCGCTAGCCTGTACGGCTACACCCCTTCGGTCGCTTCCATCCTCCCAAAAACCACCCCATTCATCACCTCAGCCCATCAACTATTCCACCTCACGCCATCAGAACAGCTTTGGCGAAGCTTGAATCCCATGAACCTCGCTCACATCAAGATGTCTGTACCGAGGGCATCACTTATCATCCTTCCAAAAGTTGGACACAAAATGCAACCAGCAGGCCTGCGGAGACTACAACTACCAACCTCGCGAATCCTTCTGCCTCGCCTTAAACCCATTTTTTACCTCTTCAAGGTCGTCATTCTTCCGCAAGCAGTCACAGCTGGAACTTTGTACGGACTCCTGCTGTATCTACTGAAGGACTCCCAGCTGCTAGATTCACAACGACATGCTCTGGGAAGAGTCGATCCACCTGCTGGAGAACAAAGTGGCACGGAGGCGCTCGATTCCGGCGCCGTCATCGATATTCTGCCCTGCAGTCATGCGGTCGATGTGGATCGGATCGGCGTGACTTCAGATGGCAAATTAGCGTTGTCCATCGATGGGGACAACACCCTGTTCTTATGGCGTTTTGGACAGTTGGGCACCGGTACCAGGGAGACATTATCGACGTCGGAAATCAAGGACGATCCCATCGTCGCTTGTCTTCTGAATCACGATTGGGCTATCCTCGGTTCTCAGCGCGGTTACTTATACGTTTGGAAGATCGGGGAGAGCGGACCTGCGAGAGCTCTCCAGCCCATCCCGATGGGCGAAGATGATTTACGCATTTCCGCTATGTCTTGGGGAGCTGCTTCGCCGACCGACCCATTTCAGCACCCTGGTCCCACGGGTAGCCTACCAACCATACTGGTGGCGATGAACGATGGCAGCGTGATCTCAAAGGGTCTGTCTGACGCCGTCTCAAAAGTGGTTGTGCCGCCGTGCGGTGGAGAGAACCGGGTCAGGACCTCCTTTCTCAATCCTCTCCCGGATCTTCAGATAATTATCTCGGCAGGACACACCCTCACCAAAATGCACACTCCAGCCGCCGAATCTTGGATTTCTCGCGACATCGCCGTATCCGACGATCCTGCCGACCGACTTGAATGCGTGGCAGCTTGTCCAAACGGACTGGCTTTCGCATTCCGATCGGGATTGATTCAGATCAGAGATCTGGACGGTAATCCGATGTATCATTTCAGATTGCCGTTAGAATCTCTAGTTCCTCCGAAAATTTGCAGGATCGAACTGGCCGCTCCAAACTCTTCAAAATGTTCCACCTGTGGCTCGATCACAAACAAATCGTTGTTCACGCTTGTCTCAACAGCCGACCAGGTCATTGTTCATCATGCGGCCCCCCGCGGTCATTCGTTATGCAAGTGTTCTCGAGATACCATGTCAGATGGAAAGCTTGGCATACCACCGCGTCGAAGTCCCTTGACTACGCCGCAATCGCCTCCACTTCTCTTGCCATCGTTGTCTAATGACAGCGCGGCGACCTCTCTTTCTCACCGAGCCCGGCGGCCATCCTCCATGGGTCGGGAGAACTCCTATAATGGTCATGCGGCAGTCCAGGATGACTTTGACCACCAGATCCTTGGGAAGATCACGACGCGAGGGGGAGGACGTTGCTGGCGAGTCGGATCACAGAAGGCAGTCGGATTAAGACGGTCTGGGAATGGCATCGATGAACGATCATGGGAAATTTGGACTCTGGATCTCGGCCAGCCATGGAATGGTCGAAATTTGCTCGTCAAACAATCGGCATTTGGCCAATTATTGCGCCATACCGAGACTCGGCAGTCTGACCAGGATGCAATGCGGATGCAAAGGGACGAGAGACAACTTGCGCTGAATGGACAGGTCCCGTTCCCAAGCTTGACTATCGACGCAACGGCCCAAACCGGTCTAGCTTTCGTGGATATCCGCACATGCGCGAAGAGTAAGAGCGGGATGTTAGTTGGCATGGGCAACCGAATCGCAGTACTTGAGACTGGGGAAATTCCCGAAACGTCCCGAAGAGGCTCGACGCTTGGGATCGCTCTTACTCCGCCTCCGCCGAAGAGGGAATTGGAGAGCAAGAAAACGACTTGAGAGTCACAAATAGACGCTATTCGTTCAAATACATAATATTGTATGCACCTACGCTGTGGGAGAACAGCTGAACGCATCGCAGGATGTCACGAAATCCGAGATTGGCTCTGGGCTGACTGTCTGATGTGTTCCAGCATCACAACGCACTGATCGCTCGACCTGCGTTACCAGCTCACCCCACTGCCGTGTGTATTACTTCCATCGACCTCGTCCTTGTCTTGGGTTTTCTTCTTGTTGGTTAGCACGATGGACATCTTGGTACGTGGAGCATCAAGTCCAGGCGTGTATCAATCAGATATTGATACTTCCGAGATTCCCTCAACCTGCTTGGATGGTCAGTTGACTCCTTTGTCGAGTCTTGTTCGCGGCCAATATCGGTTGCATCGCTCATGTGTTGGGTTGCAGGACCTCGTTCTACCCTTGTGGTCGAAGGCGTGCACTACAACGGAGATCTTCCGTGCGTATCCCGGCAAGCTAGCAAATGCCGAGCGCTTCTTAGGTCGTTCGAGGAAATCTTTTCGGCTCAATTGACTGCTTTGGACTCAGCAGACTGGCAAAAGGTAGGTCATAGTACTGGACATGGCTCACGCGTCTCAGGTAGAGGCGGGACTCGTACAGGTCGAGTCTCTGCGTCAATCGGACGTCAGCGGAGAGAATCATAAGGCACTCGACCAGCTTGAAGACCTGATCACTGAGCCGCTTCCAGTACCAGGTACAAATGGACTCAGCGTCGAAATCACGGCCTATGAGATCGGACAGCATGCCCCTGTTGAGGCTCCTATGGCGCCAGCGGAAGCCATCGACGCAGCAGATATCGACAGACACATCGATCAGTTCGGCGGCTTACTTCAGCTTCCCCCTCCGATCCCAGTTGTCGTTAATCAACCCCTGGGGGACGCACTCACAAAGGCAACAACGGACACTCTGATGGTGTCGCAGGACAACGCTGAAGATCCAAGCGTCGAAACACACGTACCAGAGGCGCTGCCTAGGTTGACGACTCCAGGCTGCGAGGTGGAATCCATGGACGTGGACATCGCATCATTGGTGCAGTCTTTGGATACGGTTGACCTAAAGCCTGCGATTCAGCGGACAGATCAACAATGCTGGACGGATCTTTCACCTGAGTCTCTCGACTCAATCTTTGATGCCTTGCAACGTCGGTGCAATCCGGAATATGTGGCAGCTCGCGAAGATATTGCAGAAGGAGACCTGCCGTCTGATGAGGCTCTCGCTGGATACCTGAGAGATTTCACCAACTTGGATTCTGATATCCAAGAGATACTTCGTCCTTCGATCCCAAATCGCGAGGCACATCGGCAGTCACGAATGGACCCAGGAACAGGAGGCAGGTCTAGAGAACGTCGTCATAGAAATTCCTCAAAGAGGGCTGCACCGGATCAAGATGGGCGATGGGGAACGCCATACACAGAACGTGGACACCGAGAGCATTATTCGCACCGCGCTATGCGAATCAACGCTCTGGGCCGACGCGTATGGGACCCTGCGCCGGGAATAGATCTCAAACCTCGCACGCGAATGAAGCAAGAGCAGTCGCTTCATACGCGGGTCAAAGAGGAGCAAGACCGTCTCATGCCTTCTACGGGAGCCTCTCATAGCATGGATCGTTCTCAACCTCCCTCATGTAGACACTATTCTCGACCGAGACCTACGCTCTCGACTATAGATAACCATCTCCGAGAAGCGCCGAGCTCTCACATCAATGGAGCCTGTAGCGGCGACTTCAACTCCGAGACCAAAAATACCACGGGGAAATGCTCTCGATCTACAATCGGGAACGATATAGAGGAGTGCAACATCAAGGGCCCAACAGCCAGTCTTCGACCGAATTCAGACAAGGGGAAATCGGTCGTCAAAACTTCGTTCTCGCCGTCAATGTCAGCCGCTCAGCGCAAACGATCCATGGTCTCCTCTCCATTGTCTGGACGATCGACGGAACACGCCTTCTACGGTCTCAGCCAGTCTAATTCGCCGGCAGCACCAGAAACCATGCTACCTGGCGGAGCCGCTTTCCCACTGGTGCAGGACTCAGAGGTCCTGATTGCTCCTCGTTGGGGTTATCACAGAAGTTTCCACTCGTCAGTGAATCGACTTGGCTCGCGCAAGAGGAGACGCTGCTCCATTCGAGACGCATGACCCCAGTGCAAACGTTTCTGAGTCATTTGGCGAAGCATGTATCTCTTTCGCTCCCCGCCATTTCAGCAAAGCTGGATTATGCGCACAATGTAGCTGAGCATGTCATTCGGAACACATAGTGGCAGAGGAGAGTCAGGTCCCAGGTCTATGTATTGGCTACAGAACTCTGCCTGAACTTGGTCTCTCCGCTGCCTCTGATCTACAGAAATGGAGGTCTGTGCGCTGAACCCCTCGAGATCAGCCAAACGATGCTTCTTACTTCGTTCAGTTCTTCTCTCCGTCCAGTTCTCACTCTCACTTGCTTCTCAGCTGACCCATGCTAACCTGACGCATCGGCTCAATCACAATGCATGCAGGGCACAAGTTCAATTGTTTTGAGGTGAGTTACTGGTGGCATTCTGAGCATCGATGGTCTCGCTGACTTGGATCAGTCCTTCGTCTGCCATTATACCGACCCTGTAGTTAGGAAGCTCGGTGAGTGGTGTTCCGCGCGCAAACCCATCTGTTCCCGCTGAGATCATCGAAGTTGAGCATAAAGAAGAATGGACTAACGAGCATACACGACAGCAATGCTATATCATGGGCAAACCTGATTTGGTAAATGACATCTCTGGGGGCCGTCGTGCTCACTCTCTCAGACAATTGGGATCGGCTACAGCTTCCATGCAAAACGACCTCGTCGCTCAGACTTCCGCGTGGACATCAAGCTTGATGGCCAGCTCGTCTATCGACGCCTGGTCAAAGAGCATTATCATCGACTCAGGGCTGTCGACAGGATCCTTCGTCGAGGCTCGCCTCATATGGCCTCCTTTGCGATCACCATTGAGGAAACGGTAAGACTGCCTATTGTCAGTTGGGATCTGACAAGGTCTCAGGACCTGATTGAACATCGGTACAGGCTAATGACGCCTGACTCTGATGATGGAAACGATGTTGAACGTGTCGATGATGATGATCTGGAGTTTGGCACGATCACCATCGAGGTCTATCGTGGGCATGTAGACCGCGAAAACCCGCTGCGCGAGAGTCTGGCATGTCACTTCACAGGACAGTCGTTGAAGCACGATACTCCAATACCTGTGAGTCAGCGTATCATGTTAGCAAGCGAGCTGAAAAGTTGCAGGACACAATGAGGGACATGGCATTGAGGATCTCGTCAGTCAGCGAGTCTGAGCGTGGCACCTGATCGTGATCTTTGACACTAAAGATTAGCTGTGACCGCCTGCTAGAGAAAGATGTCCGCAAGGCAACAACTTTGAAAGGCTCATTCCGCCCTCATGAAGACGACGAAGAGGAGCCGTGGTTCACGCAAGTGCACAAAGTGATTTCTTAGCTTGTCACGAGGTCTGACGCTGCAGTACCGAAGTCTCCGGGACTTGGACCGGGTCTGCATCGTGGAGAGCAAGTCTTTGTATTGGATCGACCTACTGACAGATGTAGATGGGATGTTTGACGAGGATCACCTTGGCGCCGCGTCCCTCTCAGCAGGCTACATGAGTGAGAGTATGCGAATACGAGCACACATTGCGGGATTAGAGGAGACAGTGAAGAATCTCCAGGTAAGACTGATCATCTCACCGAGCTGACACCAATCTAGATGACGGTCGCCGGTTTACAGGAGAGGATCGCCGAGCGAGGCTCCGGGTCCCGAAATGGCTCTTCACGCAATCTTAGGACGCCAGATCCTAGGGCTAGTGCTGGTAGTAGCGTGAAGAGTCCCATTGAGTTGGTCGACTCAAGTGAGGATGAGATGTAGGTAAGCAATGTACCAAGTCATGGATCCGTCACGTCAGTCTTCACGTCTAAAGGTATAGGGGATATACATCAGAGCTGGTTCGTGCCAGTCGATCTGCGTGGTAGGCAAGTTCAACGTCTGTCTGTATGCATCACCCATCAAGTCTACTAATGCACGATACAGGAAGTAGTCTGGAGGTATCCTCGCTGGTACAAGGGGGTCTGAGCGCTGAAAGTTTCCTTGGACAGAAATGATGGAGCACTTCGAGACCTACTCATCAAACCTGGTGTTTCTTCACCTTCCGTTTTGACTCTCTTGGACTTTCTGGATCACTCAGAATGCACGCTGGGGACGACAGGAATGGGTTTGAAGTCAGTGCGACGCATGGCGTCTATACGGCACCGAGCTAAAGAACTTGCAGTCCATGATCTGTATCGATCGAGACAGAGCAGATGGCGATCTCAGCAAGCTCGGTGAGTTCCTCACTCCTCACTCCTGAAATGTTCTCAAGACCTTACAGTGGAAAGATCTGCAGACCTGGCCCCAAACGACCAGATGCAAATCCCATCTCAAGAAGCTTTCGTAGCTATTGAAGAGGGACAGGTGAGGCTAGATCGTGGCCGGCGCTGAAGATGACCATTTAGAGATACATGATCGGTTTCAAGATCAACAAGAGGAAGCCTGAGAAGCTGGACTTTCTCATCATCGTCAAGGTGGACGGTCAAGTGATCTGTCGTGTACCTGTAAAGAATGGGTCGCACCTAGTCCGACTGGTCGACAGAATCTACACGCTCGGTGTTGATGGTAGAATAAAGGCGAATGCCTTGAGGGTGAACGACATGGTGCGGGTTGAATGGATTGAACGTTTCTGCGGTAACTGAATGGAGCATAGGAGGAAGACTACGCTGCGATGAGGGACTATCCGCACGTCGGGGAGATCGAGCTCGAAGTGTATAGGGGGAAAGTTCACAAGACTGTGGCGGAGACCAGTCTCGTTTCGGAATTCAAGACCCCCTCGGTCCTGCCACATACGAAGACAGAGGTGGGTTAGGCTCCAGACCACAAGGAGACACAGACATCGTGCTTACGTGCGACCCACAGAGAGTTCAACTATGTACCCAGTGAGTGAGTTCGACAAGTCACTTGAGGTCGCACCTGATCTGACACCTCACTGGAGTCTCGGAGAAGAATTGGACGGTGATGTCGATCCGCGGACTGCTGCTTTCAATGTGGGCTTTCAGCATCTCGCTGGAGATGAGGGGTCTCCATGGTTCACACACGTGTACAAGGTATGCCCATGAGTGACCCTTGTACCAGCAGGCCACTGACCCCACCCAGTACCGCCTACTCTATGACCTGACTCGAGATGACAACGTGCTGGCCGGTGTGTTGCAGTTCGTGGCGCAAGGTACAAATCGCGCTTCGCTAACTCTCAGATCAGATCCCACCGGTGGTCTGGTGGTCACAATCCCTCATCCCGGCAAGCGTGGACGTACAGCTGCATCGAGAACCAAGGGAAATCATGCAACGACAGATGCCAACGCACGCAACGATCAGCGATTCAGGCTATTGGAGAATAGGATCATAGCTTTAGAAGTACGCAAACTGTATGGATGTCACGACTGATCCCTTTCTAGCAAGAATCAGCGGTACATAGAACCGCCATCTCCGATCTTCGAAGAGCTGCCGACAATGTCGGTAATGACGGTCAGACTTCGAGCCCTTTGACTGAAGAGAGAGATCAACATCTGGATGACTGGAACATCCTCAGCGAATTAGCCTCTGCTGAATGGCTCTCGACTTTGCGAGTGCGTCCTCGGCATGGACAATGAAGCATGCCAACACCCATACGGTCAGGCGTTGCTTCCTGCGTATTCTGAGTATTCAGGTGAAACGTTTGAGCAATTCCGCATCCGGCAGTGTAGCGATGCATAGGTCGTCCAGATGGCAGGTCCCGATGAGAGAACTCGTAGATCGTCACGCGTTGGTACCAAAGCACGCCTGTAGCCGTTTAAGTTGGACCGTATCTGAAGGTCCATAGTGAACCAGAAGTGATCCAATGGTCAAGATCTCAATGTGACCAGGGAGCCAACCATCATTGAGGCAGCTTATGCAAAGCGGGGCAATGTCATTAATCGTCAAGTATATTACAGGCATCTCGTCAAGGCACAGAGTCTATTCCCCAACGCGATACGCCACCATGGCCTGGTTGTGGAGTCAGCGCATTTACACCTCCAGCACCTCCTCCAGCCATGCTGCTCACCTCTAAGGAGTGCACATTCGTGCTGAAGCTCCGTAATCTGACTTGCTCGACCTTGCCCCGGTCGATGAGATGTGGATCCGCATCTCCCCAAGTAGCCGGAACAGCATCAAGCGAATCATTGGTATATGCTAGCAACGTGAATGTGCCTGTGAAATGTCAGTGAGGGCGGAAAGGTGATATCAGCGTCCCCAACTCACATTCACCGTCCAGTATCGGCAGGAAAGAAGTACTGCTCGTGATCTGCTTCATGATTTCCCTGATCTCCCCTTGCACCTCTTTCTCCGTCTTTTCCTTTCTCTTAGCTCCTGTTGAAGTCTTCTCCTTGGGCGCTGTACCGTTTGCAGCTGCTTCATCGGTGTGTATCTCGAATTGCCAGCGCTCGAGAGTCTCGTCAGTCTCAACGGATTTAATCGCGAGGACCAGACGTGAAATGGCAGAGGACATGAGCCATTCTGTACAAGTGAGCTTGAGGTGCCTAACGATCAAACGTACCCTGTACTTGTGCCAGGATGGTTTGCAGGTATTCTTTGACGCTCTCATCCGCAGTGATCAACATGGGTATACCGTATTTTTTGACCATTCTAGACATCAGCTCAAAGCGACTCTCGATGTAGCTCACCTGAAGTCGTCAGAAGGATAGACACCGCGCTGATATAGAATGCTAGCAGGTTCTCTCAGCCAGATCCTTCCCACTCGCAACGACACCTACCTATTGACGCTGTACTCGAAGAATTCAGTCACCATGGCAGTTGATCCCTTCAAGGTGATCGCCTGGTTGGTCCTGGTCGCCTGCTTTTGCGCCATACTGTATAGAGATCTCTGTCCTTGTTTTTCGCTTTTGCGATGCAGCCGTGGTGTTCGCTCTTGGCTATATGTGTACACTGCGTTGAAGTCCAGTGGTATAGCATAGTTCAACCCGGGGAAATCAAATCAAGCGCGTTGCTAGTGTGGTTGCCTTATTCGAGTTCCCCGTTATATCCAGTATATTGCCACCCGATTCGACAACGTTAGACGATGATGCACAAGGCGTCACTGCATAGATACTATTAATCTATTGGATCCCATTGACGCTTACAAGTCCTCGTACCAGAGCTATCCGCAAGCAACACAAAGTCATCGTCATCGATCAGGGAATCTTACACGCCCTTTCAACCATGTCGAGCTGGATGGGCTTCTGGGGATCACGGAAGAATAGTAGAGAAGCTACCAAAGATGCTATCGTCGGATTGCGTCAACAAGTGTTAATGTTGGAGAAGAGGGAAGAATTTCTGCAGAAGAAGATTGACGAGGAGCTGAAAAAGGCGAGAGCAAATGCGACGTCGAACAAGAGATGTGAGTGATGGGATTCATTCGGTGTCGAGGATCAACACGCACACGAGAAGCAGGCGTCAGCGTCTCGGTCATTTGGGGAATCGTCTTGCTGATGCCGTTGATCGTAGTGGCTACAGCGGCTTTAAGACAGAAGAAAGCGCACGAGAATGAGCTGGATAGGATCGCGGGGACGAGGCTACAGCTAGAAACACAGGTGTGTTCAAAAGCTCGATTGACCCTCCTATCTCCTCCCTTCCATCCAAGTGGTATCAATCACTCACGATCCTCGGTCCGTAGGCAAATGCGCTTGAGTCCGCGAACCTGAACGCAGAGACAATGGTAGCGATGAAGACCGGTGCAGATGCTCTGAAGGGCATACATTCGACACTGTTAGTTGAAGGCGATTCACAACGGCGGATTGTCCGACTGACGCATGACGCAGGAAAGTGGAAAAAGTGGATCAGACGATGGATGCAATCAGAGAGCAGATGGATCATGCGAACGAGATCTCAGAGGCTATATCGAATCCAGTGGGCATGGCGGGACAGTACGACGAAGTGAGTGCAAAACGTAGCGCGATTCGGGCATGCTTTTAGCTCACTATCACTTTCCACCAGGACGAGCTCAACGCGGAACTCGAAGCGCTGGAGCAGGAAGAATTGGACGACAGATTGGCGGGCGCAGAGAGAGCTCCGATCCATGCGCCTGTCTCTCCGACAGGCGTACACACCGGTCCAACGAGTGAGCTCGAAACTTCTTCCCAATTTGCAATCTGGAGCTGATTCCCTGATTTTTACAGGAGTAACCGCAACAGCAGAAGAGGACGACGAAGAAGCCCAATTACGTCAATTGCAGGCAGAGTTGGCCATGTGAGAGTTCGGGACCAGCTGGAAAGGCGTATCCTTGTCTGGCCCTCTTTGCATGATCCCCCTTTTGTTGTTCCTCTCCTCACATCATATGCTGCGGCACTAGCCTGCAGCATCAGACCTACTCTATCAAGAATGAGACCCTGTACAACAGTTTTTCCTTCTTTCTCGAGATTACCCGCATGCAATTGTATGATCGTCCCGTTCGTGATGCTCTGAACTCGAGTATGCTTGTCTGAACGACTGACTTTCGTAAAAGATCCTTACGTGTTTCGGTCTACACCATATTCCGGGTGGACGCCATTCAGCGAGCAGCGAGAAGTATACACTTCTGGCTAGATGAGCTTTGAGAGGAGCGGAGCAGTAGTCTGTCAATAGCAGAGAATCTACGATCTTATCAGATAACTTACGGTACGAAAGTCTTCATCTTTTCCCGAGTCACTTGAGAATGCCAAGACGCCTCGTCGAAGCGATAACGAGACATTGCATGTAGCGCCCCAGAATAAGACTCTGGATGGATCTTGAACAGCGAAGCAACTACAAAGGGCGAATGCGAAGCAGAATGATCCACCGTCCAAGTCCATCGAACAGTCCCACCAGTTGCATGCGCTCCCTTACGAATGTTAGACCACAATCATACTTCTCCTGCTATCTGTCTAGCGTCCGTGCTGAGTTCTGGCCGACCTGATGGGGAGTTAGAGTCAGTCATCGGGTTCTCTTCAAGACTTGTCATCTGACACCCACTCTTTGGCCGGCCAGAACTAATACTTCAGAATAATGTACAGGGCGTGGATGATTCCTGAGGTATAGTTAGCGTTCGTGCTCTCAGGATCGTACGAGTCGACTTGCCTGGAATGAATCCGAGAACTAGTTGCTGGCGTCAGTACGATCACCCAAGGCATACAAGCGGTGCTGATCTCACTGGTCAAGAGAATGTTGACTGGGGAAGAGGAATGTCAGCGCACTCGTCACTTCTCGTATGTCGCTTCGACTCACTGAGCAGGTCGGCACCACATCCTCGCTCAAGGAAGACTCCAAGAGGGGGGAAGATGACCGCAAAGATGATCTAAAGGTGAAAATGTCGGTTAGTCTACAAGAGATACGTGATGCGAGCTTGGACCTCTCTCACCTTGACGATATCGCCGCAAGCTGCACAAAGGGGGCGTCAGTATGGCGTTTCGCTGCAAGAGCAATGGGGATGAGTCCGTCGTAGCTGTACGCACTGAATGGCATTTTGACGAGAGGTATCTATACGACTGAGTATGAGCTGGTCGAGGTTGAGTGGCAATGTCTAAGGTATGTATCACAAAAAGAGTAGGAGGTCCACGAAGAATGTCTCCCATATGCTTGTTTTATAGTCTACAGGAACACGGAGACTTATCGACGTCATCATGTACAGCATGACGTGGTAAATAATGTCTTGGCATCTTGGATTGATAATGGGCCTGGAATCCGGGCGCCGAAAGGGGTCGCGAACACATATCTGGAGAGAGTGACTTGCAGAGAGAGAGCTTCTAAGGCAGCAGCAGCAGCTCTATCTTCCTCCCCTCCCCCATTGTCTTGATGAATGCTTCGACCAGGCGGAGATAGGGATACTTTGACTCCTTCATCAACGTCAAGGATCCGCTCATCATCCTTCATTTCGAGTAATGGAGATACAACATCGACCAGCTCAGCTTCAGGTGCGGCCGTGTCTGGAGGTGCTGGATCAACGATCAATGGCACCACTGGGAGTAACATTCCACCGCCAAACAACAGTCATG